>NC_080064.1:79529992-79654674 GCF_949987535.1 Balaenoptera acutorostrata | reverse complement strand
GCCTGCAAAAATGGTGAATGCTGGACTTTTCTCCTACTGGGGAGTAGGAGGTTTTCCCTGCTGGTTGCCAACTTCTGTTGTCCTGCTGTACCAGGCAAAGAGTGGGTAAATCTATCTAATTCAAGGATGAAATTTCAGAAGGCCTGCTTGGCTGCAGACCCAAAGCCACATTCTCCCAAAAGCATTTTCAGTAATAAAGATGGTATTTTGCTGTCCATCCGCCTGACTCCTTTATCTCTCTCAACTGCTTTTTAATTCAAGCTTGGAGGAGGGGTTATCTATGGGCCTCCTCAAATCTCAAGAGTCGGTGGATCTCCTTGCCTTGTATATCTTACAGTTTTTAACAACTATTTATTGAAGCTATACGTGCAAAAAATGAGTTAAGAAGGAAACTAAATAATCTGTTTGGTCTTATTTGTTCGTGGGTGGGTACGTGACCATACCCCATCCCACCAAATGCTGGGGAGGGTAGTCTAAAACATGATATCCAATTTCTTTTTTTTTTTTTTTTACAGTGAAAGAAGGTTTATTCAGGGAGAAATACACTCCATAGACAGAGTGTGGGCCATCTCTGAAGGCAAGAGGCACCAGGGTATGGGGTTGTCACTTTTCATAGGGGTGGGTAATTTCATAGGTAATTTCATGAGTAGGGGGAGTATTCTAGCTATCTGGGGGAAGGGGTGGGGATGATATCCAATTTCTGTGTGAATTCTTAAAGAGAAGCAATTCATCTAAAATATATTCAAAAGGGAAACAATCACACCCAAAATATTACTGATGACTTAGCACATGGAAATAGGTTTCTGACGTATGAGAAGCGTTAACCACCTGTAAAGTTTTTTCCAAATGTTTTGCAAGCCAAATGACACAGGTGAAAACTTAACCCTTAGGATGATTTCTTTGCATATGCTGAAACAAACCTGAAGGGCACCGTGAAACGTCTTCACAAGTTCTTCTCCATTTTTATAGCCAGATATTTCACACTATCAATCTTTTATAAAAGGGTTATTTAAAACCTCCAAAATGAAGTGTTTCCATGTAAAAATACATGTAGCTAGCATTTGCCTTCATCTGAACAAGCCAGCCATGGGTAGGAAACGTAACAGCAAGGATACCGAACAGCTAACAAAGTGACTTTACCATGTGTCATCATTTTAATTCATCCTGAGGCTACCCTGTGAATAAGTGTTATTATCAACCTCAAACAGGGGAGAAAACTGTGTTCAAGAGGTTCAACTCCTTGCCCAAGATTACTTGGCCAATTAACAGCGGTGGCACTAGGACTCAAACCTAGGTCTTGTGATGAAAGAATATATAAGTGCTTTCCATGCAGTCTTCATTAGAACTGGGATGGGCGCTGCAGGAGTGGTAAACTGAGATCCAGGTAGAGCACGCCAGCAAAAACAAAAAAGTAACCTGGAGCAGACAGAAGAGCAAGCTGCCTTACCAAGTTCAGATTCCCCTTTTGTGTCCCTGCAGAGTCCTTTTAAGGAAGAAAAGTGAGTGAATTCATTTCTTTTTATTTCCTTCCTTCCTTCCTTCCTTCCTTCCCCTGGGCCGGACCCACAAAGACACAGCCCAGGAACCAGCCCCGGGGGCAGCTGACATCTCTAAAAACAGTTTCACATCTGGTAAACTACACTGCTCCGTTAACTCCAAAGAGAAGCTGAAGGTCCAACTTTCCTGAATTTCCAAGTGGTCAGATGGTCATTTACAGCCACAATGCACAGCTGAGGCTGGGGACTCCTGAAGGAGCCCAGCTAAGGGTGAAAGGCCTTTGGCTTTGATGGAAGTATAGGGGTGCAGGGTAGAGAGATCTTTCCAGAGTGCTCAGAAAGATATCTCTACTATTAAGTTTTCATCCCGCCTCCTCACTTTAATTCTTTAGACTCTGCCGTCTCTGGTTTGTCCTTGGAGTAACAGCAAGTCTTGAGTCCTGAGTAGGGGGAAGTTGGGTGGTCTCAGGCTAAACTGGGAATTCCATAATGATCATTATTCTTAGGGGTGAAAACAATGAATAATCGGATGCCCCAAACCACTAGAACCATTAAATAAAGTGACAAGTGGGTGTTAGATACCAGAATTATCAGGAGAATCTTAAAAGTACACATACTTATGTTTTGGAAGAAATCAATTCAAAGCTAAATATAAAGTTTCTGGGCTCAACTCAAGGCATCAAATTAGTCTTAAGAACTCCATTCAAGGGAAGTAGCTGACTGAAATGTTCATAAAATAAGCGACACCTTTTCATGAAGCACAGGTATAACCACACTTAGGAACATCAGCAAACACTCCCCAAAATCAATGCGATAAAGAAGCAGAGGAAATAATGTTTAACTTTCTGAAGGAAACCCTCCTTCTGAAAACAAACCAATGAACAATGCCAGAATCCTGAAAAGACACATCTCAATGTACGTAACTGTGCTTGCTTGTTCAGTGAGAGAGGTAAGACACCTAACACCACCCTTTTTGGCTAACGATGCCATTTCTCTCAGCGGTGAGAACGGTGTCACCCAAGTGGAAATTACGCTTGGCAATGTGATACTGTGTACCTCATTGAAAAGGCATCCATATCAAACAACTTTTATTTTGATCAAATACTGAGTGAAAAAAAAAGCGATGAGGAGAATCAAAAAGATGGCATTACGGATAAAAGATATCATCTAATATATTTAAGAGGAAGCACTTTCTGGCATTTCCTCTTGTTTAACAATTCAAACAACTTTCATCTTGATGGAAAGAAACTCAGAATGAGTTCTTCCTACTTTGTCCACGCTGTCCCCAGCCTACGACACCGCCCAGCTCCTCTTCCTCTGAACACATAGTACAATGTCATGGTTTAGAGCAGGGGCTCGGGAATCACATTGCTAGAATAAGAATCCTGGCTCTGCCATCAGCTATATGGCCCTTCAGGTGTGTTACTTAACATCCCTTCCTTTCCACATCAGTAAGGCAGAAAAAAATAGCACCCATCTCAGAGGCTGTGATGAGGATTTAATGAATCCACACATGTGCTGCATCGAGCACAGTGCCTGGCACACAATCACCCAATACATTGAACTTGATGATGACAGTAACGATGACATGGGCTTAACCAGACTGTGGTGAAAATAAGGGACTGGGGACCACTCAGGGTCTGTGCAAAAGCCAAATGTTCTCCTAAGCAACCACACAGAGTCTACCAGGGAAAAGACCTATCATTCTGTGGGCTCAGGGGACTCAGCTTGGCTATTCTTCTCAGTGGCTACAACAGTTTATCTGAAGCGAGAGGTCCAAAGGACCAAAGCCAGGGAAGAAGAGATATGGAGGGACAGAGACAGAAAGCCTGAGTCTGGGAGAAACTAGTTTGGGGCAGTTCTGAGAATGGGTAGCAGCCAACAGTCCACAATCATGGGATTCAGAATTTAGAAATAAAGTTAACAGGCCATTCAGATGGGCATATTTTGTTATTATGAAAACTCTCCACCACTTTTCCTTCAAGGACCCTCTGGCAGGGAGTATCTTCCAAAAACTGCTCTGCCTCTGAATTTCCGTAGCACTCCTTCAAATATTTACGTGCACTTGTGGCATTTAATTATTCTGGAGAATAACTTACGTCTCAATCCGATGGAAAACTTTGGAGGGGGGCATGAGTGTGTCTTATAGTTAGATGTCTCTTTTCCTGGCCTATCTCTGTCCCAGAGCCTAACACCCACCATGGAAATGTTCAACCAGAAAGTCCGTAATAAAATGGAAGACTCTGAGTAAGCCGGGGCTATAGAAATACATGCCACTGTACTAAAATAAGCACACATGGCTAGTACAGAGAAGAGGGCACAGAGCAAAGGAACACGCTTGCCCCTACTTTTACGAGGCTTTAGTGAAAAGGCTGAGTCCAAGAAGTTTAGAGGTAGAAGATGAAGCCTTCAGCAAACCTAAGTACTGAATAGATTTTAGTGTTCCTCCAAACATAAATTAAATTAAAATAACAAACCATAAAATAAGACTAAGGAAGTCCAGCAAAAGTCTGTGGGTTTTTTTTTTCCATGATTGTTTTGGTATTTTTTAAAGTAGTGAATATCAAATTCTCTTGAAACCATTTTCTCATGGTGACTTTGCTTTGCAGGTGCCCTAAAACACACGCTTAGTCTATCTGGAAATCCAGTCCTACTTGGGCACCAAAGGATTCCCTGTAGGTACGGAGAGGCTGGCATGAAAGAATGGAGCTAGGCAGGGGCAGGTAGGTGGAGAGGGAAGACTGAAGGAGGCAAAGGCGAGGGGCAAAGATGGGGAGAGCTGGAGACCAGGCAGTGACAGAGTAAGGTTAGGGCCTTTGATTCCTGCCAGCTTAAACCTAGAGAGAACTTCAGAGATGATCTAAACCCAGCCTTCTCCTTTTACAGGGCAGAAACTATAACCCATGGATGGTGACTCACTCAAGGCCAAAACTGCTGGTTTGAGGCCAGGACTGAAATCTGGGTCTCGTGGTGCCTGCTGAGAGCTCTTTCTACTCCGCACACCTCTGCTTTACACTCCCAGGGCGTGGGGGATCAGGGCTCAGGCAAACAGCTCAGAACTCAGGCAGCCACGAAAAAGCCCTGGCAGTCTCTCCTACCTCAGCACCATATGTTGACAGAGTCAACAGAAGAGGCAGGAGAGATTAGGCCCCTGGTTATCACATTGCTTTTGATGAAGCCATTTGGCCTTCTGATAGGATTCACCAGACGAGAAATGTACGGGGACAGTCTGTTTCTCAGCCAGAAGGAAGTCTGGCTGGATCAGGCTCAGGCTTGACAATTCATGGCCTGAAAGCCTACAGCGCAAGAAGTATGCGCCCCTTACACTCCCTGCCCCCCTCCTGCCTCCACGGACTGTGGTACATGAAAGGAAATCACCACTGGGCAGCTGGCTTTCTTGATTTCTGTGATTTCTTGACTCTGAAGAGAGCACAATTGTGGAGAATATACAGGGTGAGGATAAGACACATAACTAACTGTGACAACTACTTTAAGAACAGTCTTGAAGGGATGCCGCTGCACTTTTGCTGACAGTAAAATCAGGGCAGACACAGGAAATTACCGTGAGGCTCAAGAGAAGCTCTCTCTCAGTGCTCTGCGCGGTTCGCGGATGCCTGGTTTGCGGACCATCTCTGGTCCCCAGTTCAGACCTCGTGAGCTATAAAGGCTTTCTTTATAAAAGAAAGTCCTCTGCGGGAGACTTTCTGTAAGTACCACTATGCTTCAATGCCCACCTTGAGTGTTAAACATATACTACACCTGACCTGGACAAAGTGTTCTTTTTAATCATGGGGTTTTGGTGATGTACATAAATCACTCAACCTCATTCCTGTTCCATATCCCAAATGCCTACACAAAATCAGGCAAATGAAGAGGAAAACAGATGATGACCATTTTAACCTGCATCTCTTGCCCTTCTTCCTTTGAATCCTCTCCAATGCACCCTACTCAATAACAAGTCACCTCTCCCAAGGGAAAGGAAGCAAGCACTGAATAAAACACCTATCAGCATTTGCATCACAACCTCCCTTTTCTGTGTTCTCACCTACAAGCCTTTGCTCACTCTGTTCCCTCTTTCTCCAATTCACCTTGTTAACCTCCACTCTGTCCTCCGTTAGCACCTGTGGGAGGCCTTTCCTGAAATCCCTATATCAATAACCCAGTCCTTCTAAACCTTCCTTGATGCTCCTAGAGTATCCTGTGCATTTCTGCCCCTCCACACTCTTTTAACCGTCACCTGGTTTTAAGCCTATCTCCTTCACTAAGCTATAAGGTTCTCCGGGGCAGGAATCAAAACTTACTCAGGTCGGTTTCCCCAGGGACTAGTACAGCACCTGGCACACAGCAGGAGTGCAACAAATAATAAGTTGTTAAGGCATGATCACACACATTTTTAAAGTGGATTCTTAAAGGGACATTTAGGCAGGAACTACCACTCTCATTTTACAGACAATGAGGCTCAGAGAGGTTTTAAGGCTCCCCAAGGCCACCCGTTTTTGATACCGTCTGGCTCCCAGGCTAGATTTTCACTTGACCACATTATCATCAGTTAACAAGCTCCATATAGGAGATAAAACAGAAAGCACTGATGTTCTGATGTGGGCATATATGTAGTGACCTGCACGACAGGTCACAAAAAGTTTCAAATATGGGTAAAATCACTGTTCTGAAAGCAGGACCCCCAATCAGATTTGGAGATGGAGTTTACGCTAATTCTTTTCTCAAGGACCTTTCCATCCTAAAGCTCTGCAGAAATGTCTGGTGGACACGACATTAGATACAAACAAAGGTTCCGCTGGTTAAAAGGTCATGAAACAAACTGTCTCTGGTTAAACTGCCAACACTGCCTTGGGTGTCTTGAAAGAGCTAGACGTGGGACAGCGGCAGCTGTGGCCAAACTAGAAGCGACCGGGATGTGGCTGATTCACCATTAGGGCGCAAAGAAGCAACAACAGGCAGGATGGGGTTGGTTTGGGTCTTTGACCCTTCATGACCCTCTCGAGCTCTTGAGCCTCTCCGCTGAGGAAAGCAGCTTTCAGCACTGCTGCCTCTAATAGCTATCTGATGCTGGGCCCTACCCCAGAGGTGCTGACTTAGCTGGCCCTGGGGTGTGGCCCTCATATCTGCATCTGGAGTGTTTAAACCTCCCTTGCAATTCTAGCATGCAGCCAAAGTTACGGTGACAAGCACAACTGGAGCATCTTCTGGGCCCTTCCATGGCCCTGTATCCATCAAAGTTTAAAACACTTTAAGTGAATAGCTGCTCAGTACTCTGGGGGTAGTGAAACCACTTCTAACTTACTTAAAATGAACTTTCCTCTTACTATAAAAAAAGCAGGACTTTCCTCTTACTATATCCTTGACTGAGAGATTTTCTAGCCTCTTCTACTCAGGCAGTTCCAGTGACAGGAGGAAACTTGCTACCTTAAAAGGCAGTTTGGAATTGTATACTTAGAATATGTGAACGTTATAGTTCATAAATTATATCTCAGTAAAGCTGTTTTGCGTGTGTGTGTGTGTTTAGGGCACTTTATTTTATTTTGGGAAGGAATAGTGCTCGTTACAAGAAAGCGCTTTTGGATTAACCTGGGAAATTAACCTCGCTTTATGGTACAATATATATCTACTGGTTCTAGCTTTGCTACTGGGGCCACTCAGACTTAGTGTGACTCCTCTTCCACTTGACTTTGGATTCAGAGACAACAGTGTTTGAATTCATTTACTAGCTAAGTGACCCACAGCAAATGATCTCTCTCTAAGCTTCAATTTCCTTAACTACAGGGAGTGGGAGTATTTCCTTTGTGGGACTGGTGAGGATCAGAAAGCATCTAATGTCTGGATCACTGTAAGATGCTCAATGAAGAATTCTTTCCTTCCCTTCCCTATAAAAGTAGGTGCAGGTCTTCCCCCAAAGTTCTCCTTTTTTAAGCTAAACATCCATGAAGTTTAGCAACCCACAGATACTTAGTGATTCCTCATCAGGGTGTGGTTTTTCCATTCTTCACCCTCCCAGCTCTCCTCCGCTGAACTCTTTAAGATTTGACAACGTTTGCAGTGGCCTTGCTTCCATAGCACCAGTGGATTCTGGTACAGTGTATGTGGTATACCGTCAACTGCTTACTGGCTCATGTTAAATATTTTACAAGTTTTAGGAGCCCAAGATTTTCCCTCCCAATTAACAATTGCCTGTGGGCACTAAACCATATACAGAGGTTCAGTCACATTTCAGAGGCAATGAGTCATCATTATTTAGCTCCTCAAGGGTAAGTATGAGAATTAGGTGGGAACTCCTTCTGTTGTCCGCTGTGCCGTCAGAGAGGTGGCCTCATTTTATTACACCAGAACAGTGCTGTTCCTTTGCTGTAAGCCTCCAGGACCAGGCTCACACCATGCTGCCCCCTACTCCATCTCTGATCTTTGTCACATTTGCCCCACCCTGTTTTAAATCTGTGATTCTGGCTTGGCAGCATAAAACTGCAGAAATCAAAGAGATCTGGCTAAGGCAGACAGGTTCAAATCATGGCGTTCTCTCTCAGACAAGCTATGGGACCTTGGGCATGTCATTTAATTCTCTGAATATCAGCACCCTCCTCTGTGAAAACAGGAACACAGTGCCTTTCTGCAGGGGTTATGAAAATTACATGATATGTTACAATAAAATGCACAGCCCACTGCCTAGTATATAATAAGATACCCAAAAAGTTGAAGAGTAATTATTATCATCACTACCGTGGTATGGCAATTTCCCATTCTTAGACTGGACTCTGCCCTGAATGTTAATCTATTTGGTGAGGGTCCTGACCTCTCTGCTTAGTTCCTGCCCTCTCTTGGCCTCCAGGAGAGGTAAAACCTGATCCTCATACAGGAGCTTCCCCGACCCCTGCCCTTCCTTACAGCCTCTGTCTCTCCAAGCCCCAGGGTGTGGACTTCCTATCAGCACCTGCATAAAGCAAGCGGGGAATCAGGAGACCTGGATTTTAGGTCCTGCTTGGCCACTAGCCATGTGACCTTGAGCTAGCCACACAGACCTTTTAGATCTGTTTCCCCTTCTAATGATGGCATTAGACAACATGATCTAAGATTACATAGTTCAAACCTGTTCACCTCAAAGTAAAAGATGGAAATTAAAGATAAGTCAAAGAGAGAATGAAGAGATACATGTTTACATAAAAATTTCAAATCAACATATATGCTACATAGAAGATACATGTACTATATAAAAATTTTCTATATAATACACATATTTATATACAGTTTTCTGAGCTTGCTCAGGGCTAACTCAAGTTGCCTTTGAAATTTAAGCAGATATTTGGGATAAAATTACCTAGCTGTGAATTTTTCTAAGCTGTTTGCTTATAATGATAGCTTGAAGAAAACATACACGTCTGTCGAGTGGGTGAAGACAAAGAATTTAAAACTCTTGTCAAATAAGAAAAAATAAATGTAAATGCCATCTAACAGACCTCATTGTTTATTCTATGAATATAGTAGGCTTATCTTTTGGGAGTAGTCATGTAAAAGCTCTACACGTGCTCACAGTGTATTTATTTTTAGGTATATGTAATAATTCGGTTTCTCAAACATTTTTACTGTATTATCACACACGCAGTTATTAATTATCCAGCATGCTTATCTGTTCTCAGACAAGCTGGTGTAGGAATCAGTTCACGCTGTTCACTGAAACACCAGCCTGCGTGCTCACTGAGGACAGGTGGGCAGCGGGGAGGACACATTTGGGTCCTGGGCTGACAGTGAAAGAACATGAGCCTGTAGCAGGGAATATAGCTGCTGCTTTTGTCAACTGCATCGTTCTTTCTGAGCTTGACAGAACCTTCCCTAACATGTAACCCAAAGCTTCCTCAGCTATAATATAATACACGGAGCACCTGGTATCCTGGGGAAAGGTAAGAGACAAATATTTAAGCCGTTACTTGTGACTGCCTTTATGAAAATACACTGAAGTCACTCACATCCGAATAATGATTAAGCACAAATTATTTATCTATAATTTAGCTTACTTAATAGTGTACCGATGATGTACATGAACTTTTTCTTCTTGGTTTGCCCTGTTCTCCATTCACTTTCAGACCATTTATGCCACCATCCTTAATTATACGAACTACCTCTGAACCCCAAAGAATATGACTCTGTTCAATTTACTGAAAGCATTTAACTTACATCTCTCTAAATTTCTATCTAAAAGAATGCTCAAGATAAGGGAACATCTGAGTTTCCTATGTTCTGAAAGTTAACACTCAGAGATAAACAAGCCTCAGACATTTTCTACTGCACACTCCACTCATGTTCTAAGCATTTCCTTTCATACTCTTGTGCCATCGGTGCCGAGAATGCGACACAGTTGGCTCACTCTGAGACAAAGAGCAGAAAAGTGAGAGATATCATGGAGATACGGAGCTCTCTGCTCCCAGCATATACTGCTCCGATGAGAGTTATGGGGGAAGGTTTAGTACATTTTAATCTTAAGCCCATCCGGAAAGAATCCATCAAAAACTCAAAACGCCAATTATCTGCAAATACCAAAACACAACAATCCAAACTAAGAAAGTACTCCAGACATACATCCAACAAAATTCTTATTTTCCATTATGCTCTACTGAGAAGACTTAAGAAGACAACTTATATCATCTGATTTATACCACGTCTGCAATCATCAAAAGATCTTCAGTCTAAAAACCAAGTGCATGTTTCCAGGCAGTATTTTACACTAGATATTAATGCATCCAAAACAATAACTCATTACCATACAATGGGTTTTCTATTTAGGAAATATCATTTTATCTACCCTAGGGAGAAATGAACACTTGGAAAGTAGGAGCATTCTTACCAACTCTTGAGCATCCATAATTTCCAACATTTTGTTGTGTTTTTGTTTTCAGATACTTTGTTCCTGGGGAAATGTGCAAATTCTCTTCTTGCAATTCTAACTTTTTTTCTAGCTGAGCAAACAAGGTCAAATTTTTAGTATAAAATTAGACGATTTCTAGAAAAAAAAAAGCAGTAAATGTACCTATCAAGTAACTGGAAATTATAACCTTGTTCTAGCTTACTGACTGCCCTTCTGTTCTCTGAGTAAGCCAAAGTCACACATGCCTCAGGACCTTTGCACTTGCTCTTCCCTCTGCAGGACTGTTCTTCCCCCAGATGTTCTCATGGCTCCTTTCTTCTTATCATTTAGACCCTAGCTCAACTATCAGTTCTTCACTGAGGACTTTCCTGATTAGTTCCCAGTTTACTTTACCATCTTCATAGATTTTATAGCTATTTGAAGTATGTTCTTGTTTACGTTTTTGTTTGCTTTTTTATCCATAAACCAGGAACTCATATATTTTGTTCACACTACAGTCCTACAGTTAGAACAGTGTCTGTCACACAGTAGATGTTCAATAAGTATATGTTTAATTAATGAATAAGTGAAAGAAAAAATTAAACAGATGTCATTGAAAGGTTATAAAGAACATGTAATTTTAAATCAGCTTTGTCTCATCAAACCTTACCTTTTTGTGCTGTAGTAAGGAACACCAAAGACAGTCTACCTTATTTTCAGAAAAGTCTTCCATTGCACCTAAAGAGTGCTAAAGAATGGCAGGGGGTATCTCTGTGTAATTGGTCCTACCTTATCTGTTATCAATCATTTGGAAGGAGAAAAGTGCTTAGACTTCACAAAGCTGAAAAGATAGCAAATGGGGTAGAGAACAGAATTAGGTATCAGAAAGATCTCCATTGTTGAAAAGACAGGCTAAACAAACAAGATGATATTTAATAGGGATCAGCCCAAAGCCTTCAACTTCATTTAAAAATTCAAGAGTAGAGTGATGGAGTTCAGGACACCTGGCTTAATAGCAGCAGCACTTATAAAAAAAGGTCCAGTTTTCAATCATTGACTGTGAGCTTCATATGGGGCAACAACATGGCTTGGCTACCAAAGAGCCACTACAAGGATGTGAAACAGAACAACGTAGCATGACTAAGGAGGATGATCCAGGGTTATAAAGGCCCTAAAACCAAATTATTTCATTCAAATTTCTGAGCACCTATGATGCAACTGGCATTACACACAGGACTGGGGATGCAAGGATAAGAGACCAAAGGTCTAGTGTGGGAGAGAAAAAGCCCAGAATTAGCACAGAGGGTCGGAAGGATGATGGCAGAGAGGCAAATTGTTAAGTTACAGGAACAAAGAGAGTTATTCCGTCCACACAGACAGGCTGGAGAAGGTTCTGCAGAAAAGACAACACTTGGGGACAAACTGTCTAATTCAGAGGGTATTTTGAAAAAGTGAAATCAAGAGCTTAGCACAGCGCCAGGCACATAGCAGTCATAACACGCTAGGCACGGCATGCTAGGCACGACAACTAACCCTACATAATAACTGTTGCAGGCGAGAATCCCTGACAGATACTAAAGTATGCAAAAGTATCATGAGAAACAGGATATCTGCATGGTCTCAAAGTATCTATAAGATGCTTATTACACAAAGGGGAAAGTAGTAACTTTACAGTGGAGAAACCTGGTAGACACCTCCCTTACTAAGAGATCAAAGTTAACATCCCCAGTGATGAGACATATCAACATCACGTACCCCCTGGTATGATATGGACTGGGAAGAACACACCCCTTCTGTGATATTCTAGCCAACAATGCATAACCCCAATCCAATCATGAGAAAATAGCTGAAAACCCAACTGAAGGACTGCGTACAAAATAACTAGCCAATACGCTTGAAAAGTGTCAAGGTCATGAAAGACAAAGAAAAACTGAGAAGCTATCACAGAATGGGGGTGAGGAGTGCCATGTGGGATCCGGTGTTAGATCCTGAAACAGAAAAAGAAAATTAATAGAAAAACTGGCAACATTCAAATAAGCTCTGCAGGTTAATTGTATTGTATGAGTGTTAATTTCCTGGTTTCTACAATTGTTCTATGTTCTGTAAGACACTGCTATTTAGGGGAAGCTGGGTGCAGGGTATTTGAGAACTTTCTGTATTACTTTTGCGACTTTTGCTTACGTCTAAAAGTATTTCAAAATAAAATGTTAAGAAAAAGTGGATTTACCTGAGCCAGGAGCCAGAGATTCTGCCAGGAGATTAAAGGAGTGAGGAGAGGCTGCCTCAGACCTGAATTTTGAATATTGGGACTCCTAGGCCAAACTACATCACAGGAAGATTGAATGGGATGATAGAGCGTACACAGAGCCTGGGGCTAGAAATAGCAAAAAGGTGGCTCTGACCAGGAAAGTGTAGTGAGAACCACTCTGGGTTAAAGTGGTATGTGAGGAAGAGTTGAGTCAGCTCCAACATAAAGAACATCAATCAACACACGGTCTGTAATAGGGAGGCCCCAAGGCTCCTGGGGTGTGGCGTTCAAGAACTCTTGCAAAGCTTTTGCAGTCCTGGTACCTTTCTCTTTCCTTAAGTAAAACCTTTATTTTAAAATAGTTTTGGATTTACAGAAAAGTTGCGAGGCTATTAACAAGAGTTAGAATATACCTCACACTTGGTTTCCCCTATTATTAATATCTTACATTAGTATTTCATTTGTCACAACTAATGAACCAATATCAGTGTGTTATTATTCATTAAAGGTTATGATTTTTGCAGATTTCCTGCTTTTTACGTAACGTCCTTTTTCTGTTCCAGGATACCACATTAAATAGTCCTGTCTCCTTACGCTCCTCTTGGTTGTACCTGTTGCTTAGACTTTCCTTGTTTTTGATGACCTTGACAGTTTTGAGGAGTACTGGTCAGGGATTTGTAGAATATCCCTCAATTGGGATTTGTCTCACCTTCTTCTCATAATTAGACTGGAATTACGGGTTTGGGGGAGGAACACCCCAGAGGTAAAGTGCCATTTTCATCATGTCATATCAAGGAGAAGTACTACCATGACTTGTCACTGTGTTGTTATCAACTGTGACCAGCTGGCTGAGGTGCTATTTGTCAGTTCTCCCCCCTTTTCATACTGTACTACTATTTGGCGGAAATCACTATGTAAACCCCACACTTGGGGAGTGGCAACTATGACCCACCTCCTTGAGGGTGAAGTATCTGCATAAATCATTTGTAAATTTTCTGCACAGATTTCTCTGTTCTCCCTCATTTATTCATTTATTCAATCACTTACTTATATCAGCAGGGACTCATGAGTATTTATTTATAATTTGGGTTATAATTCATTACTAGTTTATTTTGTTGCTCAAACTGTTTCAGCTTGGAGCTATTTCAGTTAACTCCTGTGCACCTTTGACAAACTTCCATCATTGTGGGGTTTTGTAAGCAACTCTCTCACTTTCCAGTACAATAAAATGCTCCAGGTTCATTTTGTTGACTCCCTGCCCCAGCCCTAGAATCAGCCATTCTACAAGGGGTTCTGGCTCCTTTTATTAGAGACAGATATTAGAAACCAAGATCTGGGTGCCAGGTGTGCTCACTGCTACTGGACTGTTGTTGCTTCCAAGCCCTCTCAGCTGACAAAGAAACGTGTGTTTACTAACCCATGTATACATACCTATCTATAAATATTCCCATATATATACATTTATATGTAGGTTTAGCTTAATAATCTATTATATGAATCCATACTGATGTCTCCAACTGAAATCCATTTCCACATGGATCATTCCTTCCCTTGCTTACCTGTCACCTCCCATTCCACAGTGACAACTTGGCTCCTACTACCCACTATACACTTACTTATTTAATTCCAGTATACATATAGTGGTTTCAGATTCATTAACCTGTATCCTCACCCTCATAGGAAATGTTCTTCAACTAGAGTTGATAAAGTGCTTACGAGCAGCTCCTTTGCCTTCTGTCTTATCGTCTCCACTTATTTCCAAAGTGGTGTAGGTCAGTACCCTTTCCGTCTACTCCCTTCAGCAACCTCATTTCATACATTTGTAACACAGCCGGATTCTTCTGTCATAGTCCGAGTTCCATCCTGAGACCCTCCCCCCTTAAATGTCATGTATCCCTTGGGTTTCTTCTTTCTGTTTCCTCCGAGGCATTGGGCCATTATCTCAGGCTATGGTCAGTCCACTCATCTCTAAGAATTCTCTCTCCCTATTCACTTATGGCTCCTAATCTGTCATTAGCCAAAAAACTAAATAGATGAGTTTTATTAGCATTAGATATAATGTAAGAATAAGCCAGTAATGAAAGAGAGCCTGAGATGTTCATCTATGCCAATCTACGGGGAAGCCTTGAATGCCCGTGCACAGGGCTCTCTGTCCTATCCCTGTCCTGACCCACATTTTAAATCAGAAAAAGTTCTGACTGCACAAAACTGAAGAGGATAGCAAATGGGACAGAAAAAGAACTAGCAATAAAAACATACCAACAGTCTGAAAGGCCAAAACAAAACAGGTTAGATTTAGCAGGGATCAAGTTAAATAATTTAATTCAAAAAATTCAAGAGCACGGATCAGGGTAAGAGAAATGGCTTAATAGCTACTGCATCTATGGGAAAGACTTCAATGTTTTCATAGATAGGGGGCTGAATATGAGCAAAGATGAGACTTGGCCACAAACATTACCAGAAGGACAATGATCAGGACAGAGGAGGGGACGGTCCCACTCATCTCTGCACTTGTCAGATCACACCTGCCATTCTGTGTCCTGTCAAACTGACACAACTTTTAGATGAACCAGGGTTGCAAAGGGTCTGGAAAGACTAACCCAATAAGCACTTAGTGAGTACCATGATTTATTCAAGGTGTTATAAAAATGTGCTAGCATCCAGGGGTGATAACAATGAAAATAACCAGCTTATCCTATCCCAAGCATTGCTCTACGCACTTTTTATATATTAAGTAATGTACCCAGATGACTCACTTTGCTTCTTGGTAACTTGTCCAGGTATCTGAGGCTTCCAGATTTCTGCCCACATGAACAATCTCTACACTCAACAGGTTGTGTTTAATCCCTTATTCTCTCATATTTCACTCCACACGTTTCCCCTCATTTTTCTTCTTTAAAAAAATTTAAATAATTAAACACCAAATTGGTACACACCTGTCATTATTTGGCATAACCTTTTAAAAGTGACTTTTTGATTATAAAGTTAATAACACTCAATGAAGAGAAACTGGAGAATATAGACACAGAGAGAGGGAAGTAAAAGAAATGAAACACATCAGATACTTTTCTGACCATTGTATACGTCTGTGGTGTTCCCCTCCACTTTTTGCTATGAATACATGTGTGGTTTTCATTTTACACTGAAGTTATCATACTGCATATGCATATTTGTATTCGACTCGGTTAACTTGATAAAGCATTTTCCCCTTTTACTAAATGAGCTGTGTTACTGTCAATTTATGGGCTGTGAATATACCATATGTTCTGAGATAAACACCAAGGAAAATGTTTCCTTCTCTGCCCCATTATAAATCACTTATTACCAAGTGATTGCTTTAAGGTTTCTAAAAGGATGTCCTTGTCCTTGTAAATGAATGTAGCCTCTTAATTGTTACTATGATTTAAGGAGCACTTATCTTATTGGATAAGGAGAAATTTTACTGAGTGAGCTAGACTACGAGAGCCACCAGATCCTTCCCCCACTACTTATACCCGTAAGAAGAAACTTGGACAAAAAAGAAAATCCTAACTGTGGCTACTATCTCTTAGGCAGTTACAAATTACTACCTGATCTGTACCTCATGAGAAGGGTGCTTCCTGTCTTAAGGTATCTCTCCCACTCTTCACAGATTAAATGAATTGGCAAAAAGAGAAAATCTTTGGATACTTAAGTTCCTACCACCTGCCATGGATGAGGCACTAGACTCCAGAAGATGGGAAAAAAGAATTTCAAAGATTAATGAAAGTTATCATGGATGAGGTGTGACATGGGACAGATTCTCCCAGTAATATCCCTCTCAGCCTCTCCTTACAGAGATAAAGGCAGTGAGGTAAAGTATCTCAACAAACCAGAAGAATTTCAATTGTGAAGACTAAACAAAATAGCATTTGTCTCTATGTCCAAGAAACATCTGGTTATGCCTAAAGAAAAATGATGGAAGGCAACCTGGGGAGTGACCTTACATGCTTCTTTGCCTGTTCTGCCTCCATAGCCTGTGGTCAGAAGCTATGGTTTGAGTTGCTGAGGGTCCTGGCAGAGACAGACAGTGCCCTGCACCGGACTCTGCACACAAGGTCTTCACTGATGCTTAAGCAGGATGTGTTTATTTCATCTAAGTGTTTATTCCACCTAAGTAAAGGGTTAAAGAGAGACAGTAAATACCAGCAATAGCAAGATAAGGATTCTCTAAGGAGTTTAGAAAAATGTTTCTTAGTGCACATAAACCAGAAACTTAGTGCCTTTTTGCCGTTTCCAAATCCCCTAACTCATAAACACCTTCCTCTGCAGTTTAATACCCTTGTACTATCCTTACTAGGGTGTAGTGATGCCATTAGGAAGGCACTGTATCCCAACACTGTCAGAAAATTAATTATCAAGGCAGAAATAAAACGGAAAGCTGAGGGATGTGTGTCAAGACGTGAAATTCCTCACCATTTTCGAGATGAAAGATGTGTTTCTGGGCCCTCATGTGTCTTTCATGACTAATGATACATGTACACATACATGCATATTTTAAAACATAGACAATGCCGTATGCAGCTTTTTAGGCAGGAGCCATGGCCTGAGCAAAGGCACAGCGGTAGGTCTGAGTTCACTGTATGTCTAAGGTTAAGCTGGCTGGCGTGACTGCAGCAAAGAATTCATATTGCACAGTCATACAGAATAAAGACAAAGGTTAAGGTTTAGCTAGATTTCTGAGGACACTGAACTCCAAACAGAGTTTGGTTTTATTTAGTAGGCAACAGAGAGACAAGACAGTACAGATTCACAGTTAACATGCAGCTGAGCTTTAGAAAGCATAGTCACGCCATGATACATGAGCTACATGGTGAGGACATCATGGCTGGGGGTGGGGGAGACCGAGAGGCACTAGAGATTGGCTGGGAGGCTGTTGCCATCACTTAGCTGGAGAGGAGGTCAAGCAAGCTATCAACAGGACGGAGGCAGAAAGAGCACATGGAATGTCTCGAAAGGAGAAACGCAGGTGGGAACTGTTGACAGTCTGACTAGAGAGAACAAAGGTGAGGGACATTCAGTGACGCCAAGCTCTAACAGTATATGAGCTAAACAAGCGATCCCTGTTATTAATCATCAGTCTCCGCACCTCTCTGGTTCCGGCTGTGTCTACAAGTTTTATAAACCTAATTTCTTTCCACTGTCATACCAACTCTGAGAGGAATTATCATTCTGGTTTACCATGAGGAAGCTGGGATTTAGCGACATTCAGTAGTTTGGGATTTGAACCCATGTTTGTCTAACTCCATGGCTCTTATCCATACTATTGCTTTCCCTGTCAAGGCCTGAAAAAAAACCAGAAGCAGCCTGCTCTTCACCACAAATTCTTACCAAAATTCATACAGTCCCTTACATACCCAACACCTATCCTTGTTTTCTTGAGTTTACAGTAGAACATCATGTATATGATTTCTGATATTTGGATGTGAATATACATGGCACTCGGGAGCTCTAAAGTGCTGAACAGATGTTAGGTATTATTTTTATTATTATGTGGGCGTTTTCCTTCAGTGACTAATGTCAGGAAATAGAAATGGTTCCATTACAGAGAGTCTACCTTGTCTACAGCCCACTCTAAAGATGAACTTATGAAGGCTTACTATGAGATCATTCTCCTTTATAGCAAGATATATAGAACAGACAAGAGTCTGTGTTGACGCGTTTGGGATTCTTGCAGAAAGGCCCGCCTGCAATTTTAGGTACACACTGTAGCATGACCAGCTGCTGTTCAGACAGCATGCTCTACTTTCTTCAACAATGACAAGGGAAAAAAGGTTAGGATGAACACACTCTAAACTAGCTGGGGTGTTTTCCTAAACACTTCACCTACAAAGCAGTAGTAATAATGAGTAAGCAAGCAATGCATCAAAGTAGCTACACTCTACCAGGCCCGGATGCCCTTCTTGAGCCTGATGCTGGCAGAGCGTGGCTGGCTGGGCTTTCAGACAGCATCCAGGTTTTCTAAATTCCCTTACGTCTCCATTGACAGATTCACAGACTGCTAGTGGTGCACAGGATCCGAAGGGTTATTTGACAAAGGAGGTAATTAAGGCCCCAAGAGATGAATGCTCAGTGTTCCGCATTTTCTGCCCAATCGTCAGTATTCCAATTGCACCACTGGTGCAACAAGTGAGGTGTTGTAGAACATACAAGGGGGGGGGTAGCATGAGCTCTTCTGGTTTTCCTCTCCTGCCCCCCTGCCCAGCTGAAACCCCATGGTGAGCCATTTAACAGCGGCCTCAAAGGCCCAGAAGCCGCAGCCCCGGCCAGCTCCTCCAGGACCACCTGTCTCCAGCAGGGGCTTTGCTGAGGGTGTCCTGCACCTGCGCCGACTAGCTCCCCAAAGGGCGTGCTGTTCATCTCACTATCTCAGAGTGACCTTGCACCTCAGAAAACCTTCCCCTTCTCCTACTGGTCCTTTTCCCCTAAACTCCAGTCATGCTTGGGTCTCCCCACCTCCCCATTTAAAAAAATAAAACTCTTATATCTCAGTGAAACTAGAAAAAAAAAATTGCCTATTTTGATCTTGTAACCCCTCCAATCTACCCATGACACTGCCATCAAAGGTAATTTCTGAAAGTACCCTCTGGAACAACCCTTTAAGAACTCCGCTGCTTACCAGCTGAAGTCTAAACTCACCTGACTGGCGGTCGAAGCCCCTCCACCCTTTCTCACGTCTCCACATTTTCCCACATGCCCTGTGCTCATCACCAAACAGAACTCCCTGTGGTTTCCTGGGCTTAATGAGTGGCTCAGGCCATTTTTGGTGCCTGGAATGTCTCGGGTCACCTCCTCTCTTCTCAGGGCCACCTCCTCTCTTCTCATGTGGAACTGCCACCTATTGTCCCAGGCCTGGTGCAAATGTCACTTTTTTCCAAAAGAACTGCTCTCTATTATGGCAACAAGTTAATTTCTGTCTTGCAACACACACTTCGTTGTTCATTAATTCAACCAACATTTATTTGGCACTTGGGCACCAGGTACTCTGCTGGGAATACAAAGACACCTGGAGTCTGAGATACAAATGATCAAACAGGGAAAAATTTAAATAGCGGTATATGCTTCTGGAAGTACGATACTGTGGCTTCTCTTCTCCTGAGTAGACTGTATACCACCTGAGGGCAGGGGATGAGCCCTTTTCTTCAGTATCTTCCTCATCACTGAATACCATGTGTGGATGCATAGAACTCTCAAGCCACCTCAATTACAGAATAAATATAAGTGTATTGGTATTTGTCTCCTTACCCTTGAGCAGACTGACATTAATTTTTTTACATTCCCAACAGCCAGTCCAGTGTCTGGCATGCAGCAGTCACTCAGTAAGTCTGAGGGACAGATGAATGAAGGGAAAGAAGGAAGCAAGATGTCACCCACCGTGACAGCAAGGATGTCTGCCTTGCTCACCTTTGTGTCCCTGGGGCTCAGTACCCAGTTTGGCACATCAAGGGAACAAAGCAAACGATGAGCAAATAACCACAGCCACTGTCCTTGAGGAACTTGTCTTTCAACCAACTCTCAGGTTCCTAGTCTCTCCCAGCGCACAGCCGGAGGAAACGCTGTGGGCAGGCTTAGGACAAGAAACAAAAGTCCTGGTTCCAACTCCGATGGGAGTGAGGCCTTAGCCTCACTTCACCTTCCTGGCAGAACTTAAGTACCCGACCCTCCCAAGACATCACTCCACCATCTAGGCAAGGCGTGGACTGAGACCCGTGAACAGCTCATAGAAAGGCTTAAAGTGACCAAGGCCAATGCCATCATTTAGCTCACGGCCAGGGGTACCCTCTGATTGGTCTTGCTGCTCCGGGCAAGGCTCACTGGACCAATGACCACTTTGCTCAGTTATCAATTTGGAAATGAAAAGCAGAAGCTAAAAATAAAGTTCACTGAAAACTGTTCAAGGTTAATGGGATGGAAACCACAAAGAATTCAGGCCCGAGGGCAAGGCCCCTGGCTCTGGGAGATAGCACACAATCAGCAGAAGGCCGGTGGCCCTCGGTAACCTCTCCTGGCCCCTTCTCAGAACTGCTCTAGTGCCGGGGGGCCTGCAGCACACAACTTGGTACTCCATTTGCCTCCACCCCACGTGCCTTCAAATTCTTTCTTGAATAAGGAGAGGTATAGATGCAGTTTTGTGTATATCAATTTTATTTCCCTGACAGGAATACCCTCAAGGGAAAAAGTGGTGGTCTGGAGGTCTAAATACAATTTGCCACTGTGTTTAGTTAACAACAACACAAGAAGTAGTCAGCATTTATAAATTGGGAGATTGCATAGCAAAATCCTATTTTTTTTTAACTGAAAGGTCTGGCAGCCTGGGATCTACACATCTGGGGGAATAACAACTAGAGCTGAACTGCCCCCTTTCAGAAGGACCACGTGCCTGCCCTTTCCCACAGTCACCATCCACTCCTTATTTTTTGATATTTTTACCTGCCTGGCCTTGTGAACACCTGAGCTTGGAAACCATATTTATTGAGTCAACCCAAGCTTAGCCCTGAGCACCATCCCTGACTTCACTCTTTCCCTCACTCCCCACAGCGAATCCATCAGAAAGTTCTACTTATCTTTTAAACATTTCGGAAACTCTGAATTTTCCAAATGATTCCCTCTGATGTTCACTCTAATCATCTGTTAATCCCGCTGGGACTAAATTCCATGGGCCCTCTACTTTTTCACTGTCACTCAGCCCCTCATGTCCTCTCTCCACATGCCTACTATTATAAACCCTTCCTTCCTTCCTCACCTCCACCTCTGCTCCCCTCACCCCTCTCTCTTTCTTCATCCTGCTCATCTGACAAATCACAGCTCTTGTTATAAATCTTAATCTCTGCTCATTCTGCACCTGTACCCGGGCTGCTGAATGTGGCTGGAGAAAAACATACTCACGGAGACCAACGTGATCTATTTTAAATTCATGACCACTGATCTCAGGTGGGTCCTTAGGTTAGCCTTGGCAATCCTACTATACTTCCCTAGCCCATCCTCTTCCCCTGTCCTAGATGACTATTCCATGCCTTGCCCTCTCTTTAGAAATCTCCTCCCCACTCGCAGCTACAAAACCGTGCACTTTGTACTTCACCAAGAAAACAGAAGTGACAGAAGACTTTCCACACACTCCCACTTCCACTTGCCTCAACCTTCCTGCATTTAGGCCCACACTCTCTGTCCTTCTGTTTCTGTGGAGGAACTATCTACCCCTATTTACAGCAACTCCTACATCTGTATCCTAGATCCCACCTTCTCTAATTTCCAAACCGGCATTCCTCCAGCAGCTGCCTCTTCCTCTCCTTCGTCACCCGACTTCCCCTCGCCACTGGGTCCTATCCATCAGCAAGCTGCACGCTAGGCTTTGCCCATCTTTAAAAAAACCCCTCCTTCACCCCACATCCTTCTCTGGGTTCTGTTTTACTCCTCTGTTCCCCTTTGTAGGAAAACTCCCCAAAAGAGATGTCTACACTCATTCCTACTCTCTGTAAAACCCACCTCATCAGGCTTTCATCCCCCCTTCCACTCCACCAGAATCGCCAGGCCAGCTCCCCGGCCCCGCGAGCTGGTCCTCACGCGCCAAGCATTCTTGTGCTTTAAGGCCTCGGGCCAGGATGGCCTTCTGCTTGGCTCACTCAGCCCCAGCTGTGGCCACACGGCTCCTGGCATCACTTCCTCCAGGCTTCCCTGACCTCCGCCCTCTCACACACACATCTTGACACTGCTTAGCCCTCTTCCTGGGTTTTATTTTTCTCCATAGCCCTTACTGCCCCATGACATATTCTAAATTTGTTCAGCTGTTACCCATTTCTCTCCCCTCTCACTGACTGGTTTTCTCATTATTAAGTTCTGAATATGACAGTGTGTGCAGGCTTTTATTCTCTATGACCTGGGGATATTCTGAGATGACCGAACACTTCTTGGGTTATGCAGAGCCTGATAATTCAAAGTACATAACGCGCCCTCTTTAGCAGTCTCCTTTCCGCAGGGAAACATGTCTGCAACTCTCGGACGGGTGCCTGGGAAGGCTGCTAGGAAGCACCTGACATGTGTCATCCCAACACGGTAAACAGCTATAACTCACTGCAAGTCTTCAGACATCCTGATGGGATGGGTTACACATAAACTCGCCACTTACATACACATACAAGTATGTACTGAGCGTAAAACTTGATTCAATCAGATGCTTGTCAACAATGTTTTCAAAATTATTTCATAATCCTTCAGAGGCTAAAGTTACTTGGCATAAAATTTTTATAGGCATAAAATTTCTTTTGTCCAAATCACTCAAAGCTGTGTTCAGTGTAATATATTCAAAGTAATGCTTGGGTAAAAAGATGCCATCATTTCTTCATCAATTGTCCAGGGAGGGCATAAGTAAAACGAGTACATATTGTACTTTGAAAAACTATCCCATCAAATGGTTCCGCTGTTATTTTTAACATTAGAAAGACAAGAAGAGCTATTTTGGAAATCTCACCGAAGGAAATATGCCAAAAGCTAGGAAAAACTATAGGTACATGATAATCAGCATTACAGATTATAGCATTTTGCATTGCAAACAACCTGATTTTCCAACCATAGTGATATACAGTCATACAACAGTGATGGCTCTATATTAATATGAAAAAAGGTATCTCAAATGCTCTGTATACCACAACTTTACTTTTTTAGAAACACTGAAAGGAAAGACATGGAGATGTTAAGAGTGATTGTGTGAAGGTATTTTTTTTTCTTTTCTCTAAGTTCCCCAAATTTATCATTTTGCTTTTCAAACTAAAATGTTACTAAATTTTAAAATTAAGAAAATATAGACAATTTTGACACACATGTATTAACACAGAAAAGCTCGATGGCACATGTCATTTTGTGAACTACTGGGTCTTGAGACTTGAGTCCACATCCTGTTCCAAGTCCCCACTCATTCCTAACTTCCTCGTTAAATAGTTTCAGACAGTCTTCTCTACTTGATAGTGCTGTTTTAATTTCTAGGTAGTTTAGATTTCTATAAAAGTTCAACTTAAAAATATACAACAGAAAATATACACAGAAGGCAAGAGATACCTTAAAATGTTACCTCTTTCAACAGACAGAATTATATACAAATACCTATCAATATCACTTTTTAATGAAATAGCTATTTCCTTTACTGCCCATCATGTTTCTAATTATAAAGGAATGATACACTCATTTTATAAATGCAAAGACTGAGACACAAAGTGAGCAGTTACTGTCTCACTAAAAATTCCATAGTATATCTAGAATTTTATACAAGAAGTTGCAATAATTTTGTCAAACTAACATAAATTCAACCATTTATGCAACAAATAATTTAGATGTCTCAAATGTAAGGTGCCTAGTGCTCTATAGAAATGTATAAATATGCAGTTCTAGTCCTCAAGGAGCTTATGGTCTGGAAATAATGATATGCACACCTGTCAACATCACTAGGTGACTAAAACTGGGATGCAACTCCATCTTATTTACCCATGTGTTCTTACCACCTGGCAAAGTATGTCACCATTATCAGGTGCTCAACAAATGTTGCCTGAATAGACAATTGAATGAA
Organism: Balaenoptera acutorostrata; assembly: GCF_949987535.1. Lineage (NCBI taxonomy): Eukaryota > Metazoa > Chordata > Mammalia > Artiodactyla > Balaenopteridae > Balaenoptera > Balaenoptera acutorostrata. The sequence continues at coordinate 79,630,513 of NC_080064.1, read as the reverse complement.
AAATGTCAAAAGAGATTATAAAGAGCAATAAAGGAAGAAGAAACCCACTTGGACCTGCAGGACTAGGGATAGAAATGGAGGTAGAAATGAGAAGAGGCTTACGATAGGCAGGTGAGAAGGTGAGATTAACGTTGGAAGAATTGGAGCCAGTAGTAAGAACCTGCTTTTCATTCTGTGGGACGTGGAGTGCCACTGAGTATCTTCAAACAGGGAAGTAACATGATATATATTACACTTGAAAAAATTAATCTGATCTTCTACATTTTGGATAGCAAGTGTGGAACTTGGTTCAGAGGCTATCACAATAGTCCATGCAAGGAGAGATAAGGTACTAAACCCAGGAGGCTGAGGAGGATAGAAAGGAAATAGATTCAGGGTATGTGGCTAACTGGTCAAGAGCTGCTGCTTTAAATACCATTTTCTATTTAGATTCAACTGATACTGAGTTCTTCCTATACACATATGACACCTAGACTGGAACTGTCACATACTCAAGGGGCAGTACTTTCACACCTCATGTTATGGATGAAGAGACTAAGTCTCCACAGCACACTCAGCAAGTAAGTGGTAGGAAAAACAAATCAAACCCAGGTCTCTTAACTACAGTGTTCTTCCTGGTTTATGACAAATGTTCAACCTAATGAAGATTTCTGTGTATTACAATCTGGAAGTGGAATCTACAGCTCGTCACTCCAATGCCAATATCGTTTGCCGGGAACGCTTTGCCTCTGATGGTCCTAGACATGAGTCTGGAGAGTCATTTCATTTGGATTAGATAATTTGACCCAATACACCTTTCCCATTTCTTATCCAGTTCCCTGTCCCCACACACCCCACATTCAGCTACTCAACATCTCCTCCTTCACACATCCTGAATAAATTCTCTCCTTACCCCTAAGCAATTTCCTCATCTGCAGAATGAGGGTAACAGTACCAAACCATATAGAGACATGCAAAGCACATAGAATAATGTCTCACATATAGCAGATACCAAATAAATGTTAATTAATTACACCTGCCTGCTCCAACCTTATCTGCCTTTTAAAGTTCAGTCTACATCAACTCCCTGGATTGCTCCAGGAAGAGTTAATGGCTCCGTCTTCAGTTTTTGTGATTTAAAGATTTTTCATAGTCTCATTTATGAAATTTATGTCCTGGCTAAAGTACACATGCCTATTTCTCCAACTAGAATGCAAATGCGGTGTTTCATTTATATTTCTGTCCTCGATGAGGCTAGCGTAGTGTGATGGGTATAGTCAGTCCCAAATAAATAACTGCTGAATTCACTCATGTATACTCTCATTAGTCAATCGCTAATTAATTTTAAAATAAATTTGCAGGGAAGATGATTACACAACACACATAATTAGAACAAATATATCTATCAGTGCCACATTCAGTTAGTCTCATTCACCTATGACTTAGGAAAAAAGAAATAATTCCTTGAACGTAACACTATAAATGAAGTAACATCGTGGGTTTAATGAAGAAATCTGTTTTTGTTATAATAGCTTCGAAGTATACATCGCAGCATATGATACCATCTCATCCAGTTTCCTATCCATGTCTACATCCTAACAGAATCGTCCAGACTGAGCATGTCCAAGGTCTGTTAATAGCAAGACTGCTGGCCAGCTCTAGTGCTTAACAAATGTTTCCTTATATTGAGCTTAAGTCAGTCTTCTTATAACTTCTACTCATTAATTCTAGCTCTGCAATTTATATTAATAAGGTTTCTACCCCAAGGAAATCTATAATTGGAACCACAGTTTTCTTGACTGCAAGCTGCATCCTCTCTCTACAGTTCAAACAAAAGGAGAGGAAAAACTATTGAATTTATAGCAGGAGAAAAGTTTTTATTGCTTATTTTCTTTCAGCTGAAGTGCTGAGAATGGGTGTCAATAAGCTGGAGATAAATGCACTGAAGAGCAGCAGACAAAGCCTAGCAGGTAAATGAAGTGGTCAAATACAGAGCAGTGAGGTACACAGAAGTGCACGTAAAAGAAGGGCCTGCAGTCAGACAGCCGTGCTTACTGGACAACCTAACCCCTCATGGGCTACATCCCATCAGACTTCGATACTTCCACATCTTCCCACCCTACGATGACCACAGTTTCAGGCTGTACATGGTTTCAAACTAGAGGATATTAACAGTTGAGCATTTTCTCATTCTTTCTGCTCTATGTCCGACGAGCCCATGAAAACTCTCAGCAGGTTCAATGCATCTCAGATACATTCAAACACAACCTAGAATTTGAAAATAAAAAACAAACAGAATACTATGGCCTAAAGGATGTGATCACTACTTGCATAACGAAACAGCCCCTGCCATCTGGGCGTAGCTTTCTTCTTATATTATTTGCTTATCGAGGGGTGTTGCAACATGGTCTTAAAGATCAAAAAGGCAGCCTTGGAGAGCAACCGTTGAAGCTCATAAAATCTGCTGAACACTCTTGTTCCATCCTTGGAGAACAGATCTAAGGACTAAAAAGGATTGTTACATCATTACTGTCTCATAAAACCTAAAAGTAGATTTTCAAGAGGCCACATTCATTGGCTTCTGAGAAGTTTTACAAAGTGATATTGTTTAGTCATGGCAAGTATATAGCACTGGATTATAAGTAGATAATACTGAAGATGAGAAAGGTAACAAATGATCACGCCACTTAAAAACCTATAGCGCAACACATATACATGGAATCTAAAACAAAATGGTTTTGATGAACCTAGGGGCAGGACAGGAATAAAGACGCAGATGTAGAGAATGGACTTCAGGACACGGGGAGGGGGAAGGGTAAGCTGGGACAAAGTGAGAGAGTGGCATGGACATATATACGCTACCAGATGTAAAATAGCTAGCTAGTGGGAAGCAGCTGCATAGCACAGGGAGATCAGCTCGGTGCTTTGTGACCACCCAGAGGTGTGGGATAGGGAGGGGGGGAGGGAGAGGCAAGAGGGAGGGGATATGGGGATATATGTATACGTATAGCTGACTCACTTTGTTATGCAGCAGAAACTAACACAACACTGTAAAGCAACTACACTCCAATAAAGATGTTAAAAAAAAAACCTATAGCGCTATCATTCTGAATACTTTTCTCACTTTTGGATTTCTGCTGTTATCATTTACACAAACGCAATTCCCACCTCCCAGTGTGTTCCTGCCAGCCCTGCACATGCTTCTATAAAAGGGAAGATATCAAGCTTACTCATGTTAGCAGACTCTGACACGTCTCAAGATAAAATGGAACCATACTTCCTTTCAACTATTACTAGGATTTCTTCAGCTTAGGAACAAGCACCAACACTATGAAACGTCCTGCTTCTTATTAAATATACCCAGTTTACTGGTGAAGAGTTTCTGCAAAATAATGTGGCCATCTATCAGTGTTTGCAGTGACCATCAGTAAAACTCAGACAATACCATGTCACATATGTCACATGCTCGGTCACATGCTGGACCCAACTGGGTTAATTGTAGTGAAACTACATGGAAGGCTATGAAGTATAGCTAGTCTCCAAGTTAGGAACAGACTACACTAGCCAGATTAATGTCATGTTATCCTGGAACTCAAAATCCACTTTCCTTAAAAGAAAAAAAAAAAAAAAGGAGAGGGGGTAAATAATAAGAATTACTTTCCTAGACTTAGCTATAAAAAATTTAAGAAATAATGGTAAGAGCAGTAAACACTTATAATGTTTTTACTATATACAAGGCACTGTTTAAGCACTTCACAACAATCTTATAAGGTAGGTACTATCACTCTCCATTTACAAATGATGAAACTGAGGCAGAGAGAAGCTAAGTAACTTGACCAAGGTCAAAAAGCTGGTAAGTGGCAGAGGGGAATCCTAACACAGGTAATCCTAACACAGGTAATGCTTACAAATCACAATGGGATAAAATGAACAGTTCTTCTAAAATGCAGTCGTTCTGCATGTTCCTTTCTCCAGGGTCCCTCTTGCCAGGGGCCTGAAGTAAACACTTGTCAGTATCTAAGACATCCCACAGCCAACTCCAGTCTGAAACCTTTGCACTGGTCCTGCACAACCTGTTACAGTAGCCATTAGCCAAACATGGCTACTTAAATTTAATTTTTGAAATTAAATTAAAACTAAATAAAATGAAAATTTCCGTTACTTGATCACACGACCCACTCTTCAAGTTCCAGTGGCGACCCTACTGGAAAGTAGATAAAATATTTCTATCTTTCTAGGAAGTTCTACTGGATATTGGGCTGCCTGACACACTTTTTCCATAAAGGGCCAAACAGTAAATATTTTAGGCTTTGCAGGCGGTATGGTCTTTGTAGCAATTACTCAACTCCACCAGTGTAGTGCAAAGCAGTCACAGACAAAACATAAACAAATAAACATGGCTATGTTTCCAAAAAGTAGGCAGCTGTCCCACTGGCCACGGTTTACCAACCCTCATTCTAGATGACTAGAGTTTCCATGTATATTTCCCCCTAGTTTTGGATCTGCAACTTCTCTTCCTTAACCAGTGGAAAAGAGAATTGTAGCAGGAGTATAGACTCTCCCTGTGCTCTCTGTGGAGAGAAACATGCGCCACGTAACTCTCTCATTTCATCTCTTTCCCCTCACAAGGTGCAAGTGCACATACTCCAACCTAAAAGTTCTTAAGAAGCTGAAAATCAGATGGGGGGGCCCCATCCGCAAAGGTTGACTTAGTAGGTTTAAGGTGGAGCCCAGAAACCGGCACGTTAAATGAGCCTCCACGGTTGTTTTAATCTTGGTGGTCTGTGGACCACAGTATGAAAAACACTGCTAGCCTTTCAAACACTAGGTGGGAGAAGGGAATGAAGAGTTAGCTAGTAAATTCCCCTCTAGTAGGTGTAATCCCAAACCACAGAGAGAAAGCTATCACTTAACCCCAGCAGTTCCCAGAAATGTCCAAGAGTCACTTGAGCAGATTAGAGGGCAAAGGAGGCCTCAAATGGCTCCAGCAGGAAAGAGCTCAGGGTAGAAGGAGGCCTGGGGAAGACAGGTATCTGCCTGGCTTGGAAGGCAGGGGACAAAGAAGCTTTTCAAAAGGACCTCAGGAACCGACATGCCCCACCACACTCCCAGCCGGTGGAGACCCATGTCCTGTCTGGTGTTCCTGGAGCCCAGAGGCAACGCAAGGAATCTTCAAGAGCCTATCTTTCTTTATCTTTTCTTCCTTTATAAATGGATTCATCCACTATTAGCTGTGACCATGCACAAGTTCCTCAACATCTTGGTGCCTCAGTTTCCTCACAAAATGAAACAAAGCGTACAAAGGGTTCTTGTGAAAATCAAATGAATTAACATGTGCAAAGCAATCAGAACACTGCTTGGCACAGAGCAAGTGCTTTGTAAGTGCTTGTGAAAGAAATAAAAATGTCATTTAACGTTTAATAATCACTTCCTATGTGTCAGGTATAGTGTTAGATGTAAAGATACAAAAATAAAGAGCACCTCAGAGGAGACGGACGTGAAAACGTTGTCTGACGCCACGTTTCTACGGCACACAGTGCTGTGCGCACTTAAAAGATAAAGTCCTACAGCTCCGCCGCACTGCTGTACGTATAGTTCATATACCACACCGTGCCCCTTGGTTAAGATGGCAAATTCATGTTACGTGCTTTTTACCACAATAGTAAAAACATCACAAGTGAATATGAAGGAGAGGATGTGAGGAGACAGGGGAAAGGAAGTTGACTGCGGTAGTCTGGGATTGGACAGAAGCAGGAGGGATGCACTGGGGATGTAACGGAAGACCCAGTTTCTAAGTGGAAGACTGGATTCCATGCACTGGGGATGGAGCCCAGAGACGCGCCGAGGAGTTGGGCCAGTGATCTGAGATGGTGTTTATCGTGCATTATTAAACCTCCAGCAACTGTGAAAAAAAAACACCGAAACCCCCCCAAAAGATGAAAAACAATTTAATATCATTTATCGTGACATATGATATATATATAAAACTATAACTATAGTTAATAATACACTATTGCATGTTTGAAACTTGCTGAGAAAATATCTTAAAAGTTCTCATCATAAGAAAGAAGACTGTAACTACGTGTGGTGATGTTAACTAGACTTGAGGTGATCATTTTGAATATATACAAATATTGAATCATTATGTTTCATAGCTGAAACTAATATAATGTTATATGTCAACTATATCTCAATATAAAAAATATTATCAATCAGAAAATCGGAGCCCTCCCATTTTTCTTCCAGGATAAAACGATTTCAGAAATACTCTTTAGTATTGGCTTTCACTGCAGATTTACGTGGTTGGAATGTTTTGTGATATATGATAGTATCTTCCTAGAAATGAGAATTTGTCATCTTCCTGAAAAATAAAAATCTTATTACTATTCTAACCAACCAACCAACCAACCAACCAACCATAACAACAAAAACCTAAATGTCAAGAGTGTGTCCGGAGGCCCAGAAGGCCCCAGGCCACCTGCCCACCTGCCTGCACCTCCTCTGAACTGTGTCCTCTCTCTGCCCCATAGTTCACTCGGCTCAGCCAGGGTGCCCTTCTCCAACCACACAGCTGCTATGCGGCATCTACGTCTGTGTTTCCTCTAAGCAGAATGTTCCTGATATCCCACCCTCCAGGTCTCTGCTCAAGTGTCACCTCATCAGAAAGGCCCTCCGTGACCACGAACACCACCTTCTCCCACTGCTCTGTTTTCTTATCATGCCTGATTTCTCTTATTAGCACTTATTACAGGAGAGCTAATAGATTTCCACAGAATGTCTATTTATTAGCCCCATTTACTCTATGGTTTCTGGGAGGATCAGGGCTTTGTTATACTCACTACTTTTCTCCAGCTCCCAAAACAGTGTGTGGTGTTCAGCAAATGATCAAAAACTCTTTATGACATGAAATAATAAGAATATGAAGAACACATAATGGACCCTTATCATATTATGGTATTTTTGTAAAAGCCAGGTAGTCAAATGTTTTGAAGCCTCTCACTTTTAATCACAAGCATATTTTAAAACTTATAGTCTAGTAAACTCCTCCCACATTAAACAAATTAAATAGCGATATCTAACTGTCAAAAGGACGTTTGAATTTTGAATCAAATCCAAAAGATTCTACCTGGTTACTTAACGTATAAAGTAACATTGGTTTATAGCTTCATTTAGGTATTTTGTTTAACTTCATAATGATCAGACGGGATAAAGATGGGATAGATATTTCCCCCACTTGATAATGGGAAAATAGCCAAGAGAAGTTGCCTTGTTACGCACACCCAGATCAGCAACAGAGCTGGAAACAGAGACACCTTTTCCTTCTCACAGACTCTCCTGAGTCATTAGGACCAAATGATTCAAATTCCACTTATGAGATAACCCTATCATGGAAACTACTGAAATGACAGTCATGGCAAAGTCTTAGTAGAACCAAGAATTAAATGGATATATGAATAAACACCCTCATTAACCAATGCAGCCTGCCTCCTCTTCTACCAACCTCTGAACATCTTCAGCCTATTTCTTAAGGCATTATCCTTACGTTTATCTATGAACATCATAGATACTCTAAATGCCACCTTTTGGCTATAAGTCATATTAAACATCTACATTCAGATTACTGCATACTTCATCACTACTAGACGATACTGACATCCCATGTCAGTACATGCTGAATGGAGAGGAGGCCGGGTCTGCAAATGAATGGTAACATGTAGACATATGGCCCCAGTCCTGGGCAAGGATGTTTTTCCAGGTGATAAAGTCATTGCAGTGTAACAATAACCCTCATTACTCCTGACCTGAGGCACATCCAAGTACAACACCTCTTCTCAATAAACAACAGCAAAAAAAGAGTTTCGTACTTCTGAAGGAACAATGAAGGAAAACAGATTTATCGCTTAGGGGGCAGATGGTCCAATTCCATCTTGTTACAGATGAGAAAACTGAGACCCAAATAAGTTAAAAGATTTGTCTAAAGCCGTACAGCTAGTTTTTGAAAGAGCCACAGCTAGAACCCTAGCCTCTTGCCTCCCAGTCCAGAGTTCTACATTACAAGCTTGATAATCCATACAAATTGGACTTTTTCCTCCTAGTTTTTCCCTTTAATGATCTTTTAGGTTTTTTTTTTTTTTTTTTTTTTTTTTTAATTTTACTTATTTATTTATGGCTGTGTTGGGTCTTCGTTTCTGTGCGAGGGCTTTCTCTAGTTGCGGCAAGTGGGGGCCACTCTTCATCGCGGTGCGCGGGCCTCTCACTATCGCGGCCTCTCTTGTTGCGGAGCACAGGCTCCAGACGCGCAGGCTCAGTAATTGTGGCTCACGGGCCCAGTTGCTCCGCGGCACGTGGGATCCTCCCAGACCAGGACTCGAACCCGCGTCCCCTGCATTGGCAGGCAGACTCTCAACCACTGCGCCACCAGGGAAGCCCGATCTTTTAGGTTTTGAGCAGAGGAAAATTAGTCATGAAACAAAGTGCCCTCAGACTGTTTGATCATTAAGTGCCCCATAAATATTTGAGTCAAGTGAACCAAATCTGGATATGACTTATCCCCACAAGATGCAGAATGTTTAATACTTAATTTAAGGCCATCCCATTTGTGATTTTTGGTTTCCATAGTGATAAATAACATTTACTGCTACATGTGGCCTAGCTTACATCTATGAACAAGCACTTCCTGATGAATGGCAACTCCCACAAGATATAATTTCCCAGATATTTTAGACAGCTGATGAAGGAAAAACATTCCCCATAGAAAAGATTAATAACTGATTGGGTCATTCAGCATTGAAAGGTGCTCTAAGTTTGCTATGATACAGCTGATACTCTGCCCTTATAAATTGGTTTCAGGAACATAAGGGTAAACATTTGGGCTTTATTAGCAAACTTAACAGAGAGGACTATAAAATTTAGAATTGTAAGAACCACACCATAAATTTGATTCAATAGTTTTCAATCCTACACAACGACAAAGATGTATTTCTATTTTAACTCTTCAATCATGAGTTTCAGTCTTACAGAGGACCCTGTGACACGCCCGTTCTACTATAACCAGCATATGTGGAACATAACAATGCTGTTAGTCCATTCTGGATATGAACATGGGAGTGACGCACAAAGGAAAAGCCACGGAAAGAAGCCATGAGCTTCAATCACCACCTAGTCCTTCACTGCCTTCAGCTGCCTTTTATGAGGGGTCGTTCTGTAAGAAGCAAGCTTATCAAAAATGTTCCAGGTGTTAGGTCATTAAAAATATAAGAAGAAAATAAAAAGGGTATATATGTAATTACACTTGCAGAAATATTTTTGTTCTCCTAGCATCATCTTCTCAGAAGGCTGTGATATAGAAACTGATTTTCATTTCTTATTTTTCAACTTTGTGTTGACAGCTTTGAGGGGTTGTTGAGTTAGAGGGAAGGGGTCAAATATTTTTCAAAGAGGACAGCAGGTTGAATTAGTATCTTGATGTTCCCTGGGTCTCTATGATCTCTCCCCTGTGCGATTACAGAAGCCTGTACACACTGTTTCTAAGAACATTTCAACAAAATTGCCTTTGGTGAGAACAAGACAACTGTTCACAGTATGGACAGAATAAGTAAATCTTCTGCACTAGAAGCCTGGTTTTAATATGGCTTAAAAAACCATCTTTATTCATCTCAGGTCACAAACTATTCCCACCTAAAATTCCCAAGATTCTATCCCAATTTCAACCCTACACTAATCCTCTCCCAACCTGTGGAAATTAAATACAGATACTGTTCAGTTTCTCCAAAGGACAGCAAAGAGGTCCTTCAACATCAATTGGATATATTTCTCACAATATGGCCATCCTTATGGAAATTCTCTTGGAAATGTGGAATGAAGAAACCAAAGCTGGGAAAAGGAGAACAGACTGCTAGGGTGTTTGGTACAGAATACGACTGGGTTGATTCATGTCTTGCCTCTTCTGTAACAAACAACTGAACAAAGTTCTGGTCACTACAGTAGAAGGACCCCCATAAAGAATAGAGAGGGCTTCCCTGGTGGCACAGTGGTTGAGAATCTGCCTGCCAATGCAGGGCACATGGGTTCGAGCCCTGGTCTGGGAAGATCCCACATGCTACGGAGCGACTAGGCCCGTGAGCCACAATTGCTGAGCCTGCGCGTCTGGAGCCTGTGCTCCGCAACAGGAGAGGCCGCGATAGTGAGAGGCCCGCGCACCGCGATGAAGAGTGGCCCACACTTCCCGCAACTGGAGAAAGCCCTCGCACAGAAACGAAGACCCAACACAGTCATAAATAAATAAATAAATAAATAAATAAAATTAAAAAAAAAAAAAAAAGAATAGAGAAAGGTGACTAACTGCCTCTGGGCAGTTTCAGACTTCATGTCTTGGCAATGAGTGATTTGGCCTGGAAGGGATATGCAACATCTCTGAAAGCAGCTAACAGAATGCTCTCTATGTTCTGCTTCCAGATAATAAGCCGTCCATCGTGCACTCTGGGCAACTCCATTCAACCAGTGCTTACCATGAAAGTACCATATAGTTAGCATCATACTGGCTGCTGTCAGTGGTAACTTACATTTCAACTAGCGTACCTGTCGCAAAACAACTTTCATTTAAATTGAAGACAATATATTCTCAGGAAAGTGATTAAGTACAGACCTAAGCCATATCCTAATTTATAAAATATAAATTTTAAATTCTACAAGAGATTGCCAGGTACTAAGGAAGAGATCATTCAAGGAACTGAGCTATACTAGGTAAACAGAGGTATAATGGCCCCAAAGCCAAAAGAAGGTAAAAGCTACAGATGCCCAAAAGCAAAACTGGAGAAATATGAGATAGCACCTGAAAGCAATAAGCAAAAAAAAAAAAAAAAAAAAAAAGTATAACAAACACCTCATAATAGTTTTCAGCAGAGTTTTACTTCAGAAAAGAGCCACTGAAGTTATCGAAATAAATCTGTCCACCATCCATACCAAACCACAGGTAACCAGATATTATGGGTCATCAACATGTTCCAACTGCAAATCACCAGAAAGTTTTAAAATGAAGTCAACTGACATAAATCATTAACTCTCAAGATGATAGTTAAAGTATCTTGTTAGTATTCCTGTAAGTAGCAGAAAGAAATGAGTGTTAATGAAAAACTGGAACTCCAGTGCTATCAGAGACCTAGAGATAATTATGCCCTATGTAAATTAATGTAAATGCAAATAGTCTAAGAACTCTAAGCTTTGAATTCTATTCATATATATTTTAAGTCTAAGTGTAAACATATTTTTTAGAGGAGTAGTTTAAGAGGATCTCCCCTGAATATCTTAGCCCCCAAAGACAGTTAGGTACAGGCACTTAGAAGAAAAGTGTGTTTCTGTGTGTTTTTAATTAATCATTAATGAGGCTCTAAATACCAATTTAACCTTAGGTAATCATCTACTCACTTTCTTTAACAAAGTACAAAATAGAAACTTTGTTACACTGTATCACCCATGAAACTGTGACATTTAACCCTAGATATACATAAGATAATTTGACTCTGTAAACATAAAACAGCTGCAAGAGAAGACGGAAGATATTCATCATACTAAATGCTTGGGGTCTGTACCTTCTTGCAGGAGCGAAAAAAAAAACTTTTCTTCACTAGCATTTTATCTGTAAATAGCTTACATAACTTTGCAACCTTGAGGCACTAAACACGGGAAGCAACTTCATCATCTATCACTACAATGCAATATTACTATATATCTCAGAAACAGATTTTGAAGTAGAATTATTAAAGTTCAATTTTATGCCTAAATTGAAGGTACGAGTCTAAATTTAATTGTTCCAAGAATAACACACCGTGACTACCACTGGTTCACTCAAAACTGATCTAACTGAACAAATATTCATAAGGCTGAACTGGGAGGGGTACCTCGTTCCACCCTGTCACTGCTCCCTACAGGGTCTGTTTCCCTTAAACTAAAGCTTTATCTTGAGGAATCCTGTAGCTAAGGAAGGGATGGATGTTGGGACCTACAACTGGGAAAACACCTTCATTATCAGATTGAATTCCTCTGGGGAGGAGCAGAGTCTAAAATGTCTCTCATCAGCTCAGAAAAAAAAAATGCTGTTTCTTCAGTTTCCCTTCTAAATACTCCAACTTAAAAGAAAAATTTTGCAAAAACATAGGAAAACTTTTGTAAAAGCACTAACAGTTAACGAAATGCTTTTCTTGCCTTAAACGACTACCTGATACCAGGAGAAATGTTAATGTTCATCAGTTTTCTAGAAAAACTAAAAGGCAGGCAAACACAATTGAACTTTTTATCTTCTAATTAAGTTGACTAAAGTACCCAAGATCAAGAGAACCCCAAAGGTTCTCAGACCATCAAGGGTGGGGCCTTGAACCTAAGTCTACCACTGGCTTGGATATTCCTTATCTCTCACCCAATCCTACAACTCTGCATCAATATGGCACCTTGCCCATGTATCCTAAGCTAGAATTCTTGAAGTCCTCTGTCTCTCAACTCTTGCATCCCCAAGGTTACCGAGTCCTAATGGTTTCACCTTAGAAATCTTTCACATTGGTCCTCTCTTCCCCACTGCCAAATCTAAGCTTTAATCCGAACTCCCTGCCACCCATCTCCACCTACTCCAGCCTATAATCCACAATGCCACCAGTTACATTTCTTTAGAAAAGAAAAAGAACATCTGATCGTTACCCTCCCAGGTTAAAATCCCCTGCTGGTTCTAGGATCAAGTCCAAACTTCCTAAGTGCGCACAAAACTGCCATACCTGCTTCAGGTGCTGCCCTGGCCACACCCCCTGTGAGGTTCCTGCCACACTCAACTGCACCTGCAGTGAGCAGGCCAGGGGAGCAATGACAAAATCTCCATCCAAATAAAATGGCATCAGTATGTACATAAAATTCTCGTTCTACATCTTCCCAATTCCTGCTGCAAAGACTCAGTGGGGTAAGGAAGACTTTTCTGTACTGAGTTCAGTGGTTGAGAGCATTGGCTAGAAGTCTAGAATCCTCTTGGCCTGTCTCTTTAGGGCTGGTGTGATACTGGGCAAGTTCTTTAATGATGCTGAGCCTAAATTTCTTTGTCTATAATATGGGAATAAGAGTGGGACAGACCTCATTCACGTGCTGTGTCAATTAAATGGCACAATGACATTATGTGGTTTTAGCACAGTGCCTGGCATATCCTGGAAACTCAACAATTAGCTCTTTATTACTGCAAGAACTGATTTGCCTTATGTAAGGGGGGAAATAAAGTGAGATATATTGACATAAATAAACATCATTGGCATCACTGAATTCATAAATGCCTTTCATGTGTGTGTGGTGGTAGTCATGGGAGATATTAGGCACATATTTTTGAAGGAATCTGTGCAATCTGAGGAGGTCTGGTAGCATTTATGAATTTAATCTACGGATGCTTTACTTCACAGCCCCATTTTATATAATGTAAAGCTTCTAATTCTCATATCTTATGATTCTAAACTCTTGGTTTGTCTGCTACACTCAAGGATACATCTTCTCCGAAACAAATAATAAATAATTTGTGCCAAACACCAAACAAGATACTGGGGAATATAAAGATGACTACTGTATTTTCCCACCATTTGAAGGCCATTCTTTGGCTTGGTTGTGTTGGTAGCTTAGCACTTTGAAAGGGAATCTCTTACACTTGGGCCCATTTTTTCCACCTTTTCTTCCTTCCTTTGCTTATTATGGACAAGGACTCCGTATGTAGGTCCCTGAAAATGTGAGTGTTCAACTGCTTCTACTTAAATTCTGACCTTCCAATAGTCAGTCCACAATGAGGGCAGTTATCTTCTCTCAATCTTCCAATCCCCAAAAGTGTACTTCCTTCTTAAATTGTAACCCCAGGAGTCTAGGAAAACTTTTAAGAAAAAAAAATTTGTTTAACTAAATGTCTTCACATGAAAAGATGTTCTACATCATTAATCATAGGAGAAATGTAAATAAAGATCACAATGAGATACCACTTCACACAGACTAAGATGGCTATAATCAAAGAGACAGAAAATAATAAGTGTTGGCCAGAATGTGGAGAAGTTGAATCTTTATATGTTGCTGATGGAAATGTAAAATGGTGCAGTCACTTTGGAAAACAGTTGGGCAGTTACTCAAAATGTTATAGAATTACCATATGACCCATCGATTCTGCTCCTAGGTATACACCAAGAAAAATGAAAAGGTATGTCCACACAAAAACTTGTACACAAATATTCATAACATTATATACAACAGCCCCAAAGTGGAAAACAATGCAAATGTCCATCAACAAATGAGAATGGATAAATAAAATGAAGTATATCTAGTTTCAGTTTTGTAAGATGAAAAAGTTCTGGGTATCTGTTTCACAACAATGTGAAACAATCTGTTTCACAACAATATAACACCACCGAACAATACACTTAAAATTTGTTGGCGTATCTATTCAATGGAATATTTGGCAAAAAAAAAGAAATGAAATACTGACACATTACAACACGGCTGACCTTTAAAACATTATGCTTAGTGAAAGAAGCCAGTCATGAAGGACCTCATATTATATAATACTATTTAAATGTCCAGAACAGGCAAAACTACAGAGACAGAAAGTAGACTGGTAGTTGCCAGGGGCTAGGGGGATTGGGGAGAATGGGAATCACTTGTAATGGATACAGGGTTTCTTTTGGGGTGATGAAATATTCTAACATTGATTGTGGTGATGGTTTGCTCAACTCTGTGAATGTACTTAACACCACTGAATAGTACGCTTTCATTGGGCCAAATATATGTATATGAATGTTATCTCAGTAAAGCTATTAAAATTATACATGCAAAAAAAGTAAGTGACTTCTAGGTCCTTAGGCTAAAGCCATGATGTAATAAAACCGCTACAATGTTGGGGTCTATATCAGCAAAATTTGCACCAATTTTTCCTTTTAATGTTAAGTGTAAGGATCTGATATATTTGAAATCCTCATTGCCTTCCCTACCCCCTCTGCTATGTTCTTACTATACTCTCTCCTCAACAGGTGCTCCATGCTCCTGAGGGATAGGGCTTCAGAGTTACCTAGGGGACCACAAATAGCCAGAAAGAGACTCCAACAGAGAGCCTCTAAGGCCTTAGAGAGACCAGAAAACAAGGCTTCTCCATCCTCTCACCAAAAAGGGGCTTGGTAAGATGCAGGGACAGGCTAGCAGGCTAGAGAGAGGTAGAGAAGCAAGGGAATGACCCACATAAACCAGAACATCTCCATAAACACAATGATCTGGCTATGGTTTGTACATGGTCTGCTGTGAACGCTATAAGCAAATATTCTCAAATGGGGGTCTCAGGATCTCTAGAGACCCACAGATACACTCAAGAATCTGTGACTTCTCCAAAATAATCTTTCAGTCCTGTGTTTTCATTTCAGTGTTCATCTGAAAGAAACTGATACAATTTCACACTGGATCATCTGAACCAACCCTTTACCAACACAGTGCCCAGGTATGCATTTATGATTACAGTGGCACGGAGTGATCCTTATCAGCAACGCTGACAGAGTGCAGGCAGGCACACACATGACAATGATAAAGGTCAGTTTAAGACACTTATTGATCATCGAGTTAAGACTTTGATTTCATGACACCATGGAATGACAGGCAGTGGAGTACTGTACTATATTAATTGCTACAGGCTAATAAGGAAAGGACAGAGGCAGACTGGACACATAATTGATGAAGTCATACCAAATGAAGGTCAAATGACATTAAGGCATTCATAATAATGTCTTCACAATTGCATGAAGGTATTATGACAAAGGTTTTGTTTTAGTGGTTCAAAAATTTACAAAGCAGAGGCAATGATAAGAAAAGGAGTTTTGTTCAAGTTGTTTTCAAAACAGTGTAAATGAGTCATTTCTACTATCTATTGACTTCCTTCAGCAGTCTGACACTTGGCTGTATGCTGAAACTGTACAAATTTTCCACATCTGTAAGAACTAAAATTCACAAACATTATATTCCTGTTTCTGATTCCAGCAATCATTGAATTAGATGTATGCTTGATGCTGATTTCAGTAACTCTGGAATGCTAGCCTTATCTTTGAACGTACAAGACACGGACTGCACTAGCAAGGAAACTGGAAATCATTAAAATTGTAACTCAAGGACTGCTCACTGGCACAGCTGCTATCTGACGGTCCTGAGATGATAGCAAGCAAGGCCTTCAAGTCCATAATGTGCTTCTGAATAACATATTTATTGCCAACAGGTATTTTTTGCACTACTATTATCAAAATCAAAAGACTCTTATGCATTAAGTATATATTAGGACCCGAGGCAACAACTTTATAGTAATTTTTAAAAATCGACGTAGGTGATTTAGTCTCAGCAAAAAATGCATTCATCATGTTTAATTTAAATTTTAATGGTTTAAAATATTGTTTGCATTTATTGGTGATTTTTAAAATGTTTTAATAGTGGTATAAAAGCTATAAGCATAAGGAGTATATATTTTACTTCATGTTTGTACATATTTAGTACAATTAAGCTAAGCTAATTTAAGTCAACGGAAGGAGTTGGCTGAAATGCATGTGTGGGCTGTTTGACAAACGCTACTATAAGTAATAATATGGGGGTGATTTGGAACATGTTCATTCATTCAAAAAACATTCAAGATCCTACTGTGTG
The DNA here is from genome assembly GCF_949987535.1 of Balaenoptera acutorostrata. Lineage (NCBI taxonomy): Eukaryota > Metazoa > Chordata > Mammalia > Artiodactyla > Balaenopteridae > Balaenoptera > Balaenoptera acutorostrata. The sequence continues at coordinate 79,613,869 of NC_080064.1, read as the reverse complement.
CTAGGTACTAGGATACAGTGTGGAACAAGACAGACATGTCTATGCCTTCAGGGGGCTTAGAATCTATTAGAAGAGGCACACGAATGTAACAAGTGAAATGCCGGAGAGGTAGAAAGTACCACAGAAACAAATGGCAAGGGGACTTCATTTAGTTCAGGGGGTAAAAAGGACTCCCTGAAGAATATGACATTTAAGTTAAGAAAAAAGGGAAGAAACAGGAGTTAGCTAGACAAAAGTGAAGCAGCAGAGGAGGAAAGAGCATTCTTGACATCAGACACACCCTGAAGGCTTGTCGTCATGAAAGCATAGCAGATGAGAGGAACAGAAAGAAGTTCTGTGAGGCTGTAAGGGGAGTGTGAGTCTGGAGTATGCTGGGAGGTGAGGCAGGGCAGTAGCTGTAGATTCCAGATAGAGGCAGGGACTTCCTCTTGCAAGGTCTTGAAGACTCCTTCTGGGGTCTGGCTTTTAACTCCTTAGGCAGGAGTTCTGAGGGCAATGAGAAGTCACTGGAGGGTTTTACACAGGTCACTGACATTGAGCTTTGTTTTGCAAAAACCCCTCAACTTCAGCGTGTACAGAGCATTGGAGGTCAAGGTCAGAGAGGGCAGCTGGAGGCCGCTTCAGCAGGCCAGGCGAGACAGGACGGTGGCCTCACAGGAGTTCTGCACTGCCGCAGCACACTGGAGAGTTTTAAGACATAATGGATAAAATGTAAGAATTTAAGTTTAAGATAGAATTGAGACAACTTGGCAACTCACTGCAGGTTGGAGTTAAATGAGAAGGCTATATTATGGAACATGGCCAAGTGGGAATGGTGGATGGTGTCTTTCACCAGAAGGAGGAAGAATTGCAAATCCTTGTAAGTTGAGGACCACCTGCATTCAAAGGCTGCTTTGTACAAGCTGTTTGAAAAAGTATTTTTGTTTTTCTTGCAATTTCATACCTCTGCATCTATTATGAATAGTTTAAAAAAATACTACTGACTTGCATAATCACTCACACCCAGAGGCGGCAATATTCAAAACAAGCCTGTGTTCTTTTTGGAAAGTCTTGGTTCAAAGACAAAAATCTGAGAACAGACACATCTGTTGATCCTGACTATTGACACGGTGCTTCAATGCAAACCCAAGCACTACTTAAGACCTTTCTTTGATGGGACAATAGGCAACACAGGTACTTAGGTTTAAGAGGCTCCCACTCTGCACTTCATGCCTTAGAAACATGGATTTATATATCAACAGAACTGGGAATTCAAGTTCAAGTGACCAATGCACCTGGCAGAATTTAACCCAGCATTAAACCTCTCCATGCAAATTCACAATTTGCTAAGAACAAACAACTCTGGGAAAAGTTTTCCCATGACCCACACCCTCATGAACATTTTTAATATTTCAAAAATGCTTAGAAACTGGAACAAAGCAATTTAAAAATCTCAAAGGGTCAGAGCAACTGGAGTCAGCTTAAGAATGCATTATACATGAAAGACACCAAGGCTCTATAAACAGGGCATCTTCTTCACACCAAAGCACAAGAAAACAAAGGAAGAACTAAACTAACACAGACCACAGAAAATATCACATGAAAGGAAATTCATGTCTGGCACAGCCTAGAAGAGAAAAATCTCAAATAAACAGGCTTGGCTTCTGTGGGCTCCCTAAAAGCAAGGAGTAGAAAGAGGAGAATCATTTTTAGTATCATGAAAGTGAGAGACAGACCTTTATTAATGTGCCAGTTTATTAGGATTACTAAGGAAGCAAATAGAAGCAGAGGGTCTCGGGCCACTCTCCCTTGCCTCTGTCTCCCCACAACTTGGCCCATTATCTATTCACGGCACTGCACAATCTACCTTCTGGGTCTGCCTCTACTTCTTTCCCCAGGGGCCACAGATGGCAAGACCGTTGACATGGGTGATCATTTATTTACACTCTGATTTCACTCTTATTATGTGTCAGGCACTATTCTAATGCCTCACAAATAAAAACCCACTTAATCCTAACTACTGCACGAGGCAGGCACTATGACTATTCTTGTTTTATGCACAGGGAACTGAGGCATGGACATTTCGGCTATAAAATTTGCCCCAAGTCAAACAGTGCTAGCAAGTGATACAGCTGAGATTTGAACCCACTTTTAATCATCAGAGCTATAAAGGATATTTTAATTTTCTCCATTATTTCTTATATTTTCATACTTTCTTACAATGAGGATTTACTACTTTTATAATAATGAAAAACTAAAAGACCACTTTTACTTTGAAATACCAAACCAAAAATAAATAAATAAATAAAAACAAGGCCTCGAATGCCTCACGTATGACATCATACCTCATTTGTTGGTAGCCAAGAGGCGAGGCCAGATGATCCTCTTTGGATCATTTGCCATGAGATCTTCAATTCTACGCCCTGTTCCCCACTACACAGGCAGTAAGGGGAGCAGAGAATGTAGACAAGGCAGAGATGATGAACATATGGTCCGAAAAACCATCCTGGGATCTAGTTCTAGTTTACCAGTTGTAGAATCTGGAACAAATGCTGAAGCCCTGTAAGCTTCAGTTTTCTGATCTGACAACTGGATATAGGTAATTATAGCTGTCTCCTCGAGTTAACTCACGTAAACTACTTAAAAACATAAAAAATAAAAATAAAAATAAAAAAAATAAATGTGCCCGGCACAGAGTAAGAGATCACAAAACTGTCAAACACAGGAAAACTAAACTGTCTCAATATTTGCCTATGTAGATTATTCCTGGGCCAGAGCAATCCAATAAACCAAAGATTTCATAAAATCATCGAACATGAACAAAAGAAAGAATCTGAGTAAGAACACAGGAAGTTTCGCATCACTGCATTACTCAGCAATCAGGGCTAACAGAGTAGAGAGACCATCTTTGAGCCACAGGGAAATGACTCCAGGCCCAGAGGCAGGAGTCATGGTACTGCAGTGGAATGTAAGAAAACAGCTACAGTGGTAGGGGTCACTTCTCCCTGATGTGCCTTTTTAAATACAAAGGGTTATGTTTCAAGGAACAAGAAACTTCATGCTTCCGGTTCTCCATTTCACTATTTATAAAAGAAAATCATTGAATTGCGTGGCCCCAAAGATGCCTTCCAGCTCTAATAACCTGTACTTCTTTAATGGTATAACCAGAGCCTCTTAGTCAAGATGTACTAATGGGGCTTCCCTGGTGGCGCAGTGGTTGAGGATCCGCCTGCCAATGCAGGGGACACGGGTTCGAGCCCTGGTCTGGGAAGATCCCACGTGCCGCGGAGCAACTGGGCCCGTGAGCCACAATTGCTGAGCCTGCGCGTCTGGAGCCTGTGCTCCGCAGCAAGAGAGGCCGCGATAGTGAGAGGCCCGCGCACCGCGATGAAGAGTGGCCCCCGCTTGCCGCAAATGGAGAAAGCCCTCGCACAGAAACGAAGACCCAACACAGCCATAAATAAATAAATAAATAAATAAATAATTTAAAAAAAAAAAAGAAAGAAATAGCTTTAAAAAAAAAAAAAAAAAAGATGTACTAATGAGTTTCCATCACATTTCTAAGGGATATCACTCTGTCAAGCAAGTGGGTCTTCAAATAACATGTAGTAAATAAATTTTTTTATGTTGCCCCCTTAGTACCCACAGCAATTCCCTAAAGTTATGTTAAGCGTTCCTGTTAAAAACAATGCTTCTGGCCCTGTGGTCCTGATATTCTTCTTCTCTCTCAAATATAATGTTCACAATTAGGAGCCCGACCCCAAAACAGAGACTTAAATAGAGGAAAAATTAAATGCTACCAACACAGATTTTTACTTTCATAACCTGTTGTATAAAAAATTTTTCCTCTATCCATATCCAACTCCATTTAGTGCTTTCATGACCACCAACTGTGAAGCTGAAAGTGCCATAGTAAAAGCACATAGGAAAGCTAACGCAGCAATGTATCTTGGCTTTTTTAAGGTCTTCGGTGCTGTTCCTCGTGCCAAATCCAAAGGACACAGAGGATCACCAGCTGTTCATTGATTTGCCCAGGAATCAGACACTGATGGTAAAGCTACCGAAGGAGCTCAGGGCATCCCTAGGCCGTAGGGCACAGGCAGAGAACAGGAGAGAAGATAAAAACTGTAAAAGAATGAATGTGAGGGCAGAAAAAGAACAGAAAAGGGGCAGAGAGCGAAAAGCTACAGAATCAGAAGGAATAACTACACCAAGTGCTTTAGATCTATTAAATTCACATGATAAGCCTCACATCATTTTATCCTCATTTTAAGGACGAGCAAACTGACGCTTAGAGAATCTAGATTACTTTCCTAGGGTTGCACAGCCAATACACCGCAGAGTTGGTACTTGAACAAAGTTTTTTCCAGCACAAAGTTTGTGACTGAATATGTACTTTGTGACCTCAGAGGGCATCTCTGGGACCGCTCCCATGGGAGGTTTCAGGTCTCTACACCCTTGGTCAAGCAGGGACAGCCTCTGTGCCCTCGGTGCTGGGACCTGGACAGTGCCAGGCAGTTGAGCCCAGCTCTGCCTGGCTTTAAAGGAGATCTGTTCCCCATATTAAGCTGAAGTCTGTCTCCCAGCAACTTCCACCTGCCTTTATCCCAGGAGATCATCACATCTGCAGCAAATGACGTTTCCTGTCAAAGCCCCTATTGATAATAACTAAACGGAGGAATGGAAAATGTTAGAAAGTTTTCAAGGAAAACCTCAAAATAGCCTATAAAAAATTTTTTTTTAAATCTCAAAAAATCCTCTAAATTTTCTTTTTTTAAAAATAGCACTTGTAAGGTAAGGGTAACAAGCTTCAGAATTAGTAAACTTACTACAGAGAAGGTTGAACGTGGGCTTGTCTTTGGTTAGTTATTTCACAGAGGACGATGTACATCTATTTCTATTATGAAAGAAATCAGTTGCCTTAAGTTTTAGCATAAAGTATTTACTTTAAAATATGATTAGTTTGAAAGAGATCAGAGTGCAGAGGTTATTTCTTCTAGAAAAGCTGAAAATGTACACTCCCTTAATCTTGGAATGGTTCAGATAAAAGCCTGCCTTAAGTAGGAGATTTGTAAGCTTTCTTTCCCAGCTCTGATGAAAGCTTACGTAGGAATGAATAGCTCATCTAATGTGTGACCTACTACTTAAACTTACTGCTTGGCTTTTAGGTTCCATCCATAAAGTGGGAATACTACTTGGTAAAGTGTATTTTAAAACTGTTGTAGGGGGCTTCCCTGGTGGCACAGTGGTTGAGAATCTGCCTGCTAATGCAGGAGACACGGGTTCGAGCCCTGGTCTGGGAAGATCCCACATGCCGCAGAGCAACTGGGCCCGTGAGCCACAACTACTGAGCCTGCGCGTCTGGAGCCTGTGCGCCGCAACAAGAGAGGCCACGATAGTGAGAGGCCCGCGCACCGCGATGAAGAGTGGCCCCACTTGCCGCAACTAGAGAAAGCCCTCGCACAGAAACGAAGACCCAACACAGCCAAAAATAAATAAAATTAATTAATTAATTAAAAAAAAATTCAGTAATCAAGGCAAAAAAAAAAAAACTGTTGTAAAAATGTTGCTTTTTGGTCTAAGTGTTACTGTGTCCTGAAACATAAGAATTACTCACCTAGAATTAAACACTAAAAAAAAGGCAGGGAACTTTATTTTAGTAAATACATAAAATACTTCATATATTATATTTTATTCATTATATGTATTTATAAAATGTCTATCAATTTGGCAATTATATAAGGATTATTTTAACGCTCAGTATTTTTATAGGTTACTGCCAAAATCATTTCTGCAATTTTTAAATTTTCACTTCACTGTTTACAATCACTTCCTGAAAGCAAAAAATTGGAGTTGGCCTCTTTGTCAATGCATTGTTCTAATATCTAGATCTCATACTGGGTCTTTGAGGCAGGACTGATCACAAGTTCATACTTCTTTCAAAGAGCAAAGGATTAAGGAAACACAAAGAGGAATCATTATGAAATAAAAGGATGAAAAGGTAGCTCAAAATTAGTGCCTCTTGACTTTTTCCTAAGAGTAGTTATTAAAGCATTATGGTTTACATTTATAAAAGCAAAGATGACCTATTATACTATCAGTTCTTTTGGGGTGAAAGCTCAGGGCTGCAGATAATCCTCCTTCCCTGTATTTACATAATGAGAGGATTATTTCTTTCCTCCATTCACAATTCTTACCCCCAAACCATTTCTCACTTAAGTAATTTTCACAGCTGTACCTGAGGAACAAAAAGACAGAATGTTATAATGTAGACTTTGACAAGTTAAAACCAGAGTAAAGGGACCACCAGCAGCAGGTCAAAGGCACCAAGCCAACACAGGTAATGTTTAAATAAATGAGCTAACGTGGTAACAAGCCCTGGACTTTTCATCATTGTTTCTCCACTAATATCTCCATGTATCAAGTCTCTCATTCGGAAATGAGTTTAAAAAAAGAGTCAGATTACTTACCTTACTCCCCACATCTACTGAACAGTCTACTAATATGGTTTATACTGCAAATATAAAAATTCAATACCTTTTCCAACTTATCTTAGTAAGCATCCCAGAGACTTGATTTCTGACGTCTCTACTTCTTGTAAAATGTCTAACATCAGAATATTATAAAGAAAGCTTGTTAAATTTTACTTATAATTCCTTAAATAGCAATATTTATATTTTTGCATTCCCTTCAAAATTTGTATCTATTTTAACATAGCTGCAAGAATAAATGTATTGTGAATGAATTCTTTTTTACACTTATTTCATAACTTTTCTAAATTTTTTTGTACATATCAAAATGTATAATTCTATTAGCTTTAAACAGAATATGACTGCTACTTCGTTTCTAACCTTAAATAAAATTTCCTGACACTTATAATAAGATACATTAAAATGGAGAACTATAGGTTTTCACTTGGAAGAAGAGAAAAAAGAGTTTGCTTTTTTTAGACTCTCTTCTTTCAGAAGACACAAAAAGCTTCACTTGCCTTTTGTCTACTTGAATGCAGCAATTAAGCAGCAAAAGATAATAGTCCCAATTATACAGGCTAACAAACTGCAGTATTTACAAAATTTATGACTTTCTTGAAAACACCTGGCAGGTGACTTGGTACTAAAAACCATTTTTTAAAAAAATCTACATTTCATCTGTTTGCACTGAGCCATGCAACTTTCCTAAACCTTAATTGGGTTTGGTTTACATGCACAAGTAAATTCAGAGGATACAATTAACAATGCAAGAACAGGAGTGATAATTTTCTCTAAAACTTCACAAGGGGGACTGAATTCCCCCAAATCCAGACAGAACAACAGCCTCACACTAGTTACAATATCTTCACCTATTACCATAGGTACCAGCCCTAACACTCCCCTCCCCACCCTGCCCAAAAAGAGAACGGGTTTCATACCAGCAAACCATAAGAACTATTACAAGTTTTACATGGAAAGCTATACTTTAGTTTTCGAGTGTTCTTATTCTGCTTATTATTTTTTGAAAGACGGTTAAGAGGCATAGAAACATTCCAGGTAGAGGAAAACTTAATTATGCAGAAATAGAGGGTTTTGGTTTACTCTGTATTAGATGGAAAACTTTTTTATGTCAAACCACAGGGTGAATTGACGCTAAGTCATTCAGAAGGTTCATTCTCATTGTACAGGCACAGATGGTAGAGGACAAGAATTGACAACCTTCCCAGGGCAAGGTGAGAAGCTGCGAAGCCCCTTCCTATTTCCTACCTGTGGAGTGCTGGTGTAGTGGGACAATGTGCTTACCTCAAGCTAGAAGCAGAGAAAGGGTATAAACTTCAGAACCATGGGAGATTTTCAGCTTGTTCTGCTCTGACTTGCCTTTTCCTTTTCTTCAAAATGAAAAGAGCCTCGTTGTTTCTGATTATAAAAGCAATACTTGTTTGTTATTTTTAAAAAATCAGATAATACATAAAACTATAAAAAAAGAAAAAAATCATCTACAATCCTGACACTCAGACATAACTACTCTTAATGTCTTGGTATATATCCTTCCAAATTTTTTTCTATGCATACACACACAAATGTTTTGTTTTCTGGTTTGTTTTTGTTGTTGTTGCTGTTTAAGAAAGTGAGAGATCAATTGTGACCTCCAGGGCCAGGACTAAAAAATTCTGTAAAGGAAATAAATGCTAAAAGAGGAGACAAAATAGAACCATATAAAATGTGCACTTAAAACCACAGAAGACAGAAAAAGAAGGGGAAAAAAGAAACAAAGAACAAATGCAACAAATAGAAAACAGTTGGACAAACATGGTAGATATTAATCCAACTATATCAATAATCACATGTGAATCATCTAAATACACCAATTAAAAGACACAGATTGTCAGAGAAGATTTAAAAAAGACCCCGTATTCGTTATCTACAAGAGACCCACTGTAAATATAAAAGACTTAGGTTAAAAATAAAGTGACTGAGAAAGAAACTGAGATCATGGGCTGTCTACTACTTTGAGATCTGTTTTTCTACCTTTTCTTGAAAGACAAAGAAAAAAAACTAGTCTATTGAGAAAGTCTATAAAGTTCTCAAGGTATACATAATTTCCCCAATACATATAAACACTGCTCAATATTTCAAAATGTTGACCTATGTTATATTTAAGAAATATAAAATTGTATATTCTTTGAGCCTACAAATTAATGATAGATGAATAACACATATTTTCTCCCTAATCTTGCTGATAGCTCAGAAACAAAAATCTGGCAACCATAACACAACTGATTTCCTTTATTTAAAATGGGCTCCCACTCCTCGTTTCTGGAAGTAGAGAAATATTAACAAATGTCCCTATTCCTGCCTGGGAATTCATATACTATTATTATTATGATTATCATAGCAGATTCCTTCTTCAATGTAGTTCCATGGTCAACATGAGCTGCTAAACTTTTCTTACTAGCCAAGCTATGAAATAATTCACTAACCTAGCAAGTTCAAGTTTAGATGCTATATGGATATATAGAAACTCAGTTGGTTTTTCTCTATTCTAAGTTTAATGCTGAAGGACACTTTCCATGGTTGCATGTCTAACATGCCCATACTGATCAAATACATCTTGGAAACAGACTCTCCTAGACATATTTAGGTTACACAATTTCACATATGCCAAAGGTATGTTTCTAAATTGTATATACACATCCTGGTTCCTTGTGTTTCAAAAAAAAAAAAGTATTAGACTTGATTTTCCGAGGTTAGAAAAAATGACTGCAAATTTCCCATTGTGTGATGATGCTGGAATCTTTGATCTCTACTACTCTGAGTTCAGTCAGGCTACTTAGTTTATTTTGAGAAAGCAAATCCTTCCTGTTGTTTCTCAGGAAATGGAAGAACACATTTATAGACTATGTTTTAATTTTGTGTTTAAATGGTTTTAATTTTTTAAGTATGTCTCTCTTTGAAGAATATTGAATTATGTGGAGATATTAACACTTTCTGAAAGAAATTAGAGCAGGGGGGTGGAGAGAATATTCTCAGACTTAAGCTAAAAAGGCGAATTTTCAAAAAATGTCTCACACGAACTGTTACACCCTGTTTCTTCCTGTGAAGAATTTTCCAAGCATTAAGTTGTGCAACAGCTTAATGAAGACAAAAGGAAATGCCCAAGTTTCTCTCAAATATGTAACAGCATAGAGAAATATTAAAGGTTTAATTTTAAAAAGAGTGTCCTATCACCTGCTTAGGCATGTTAAATCACTACAATCATCTCTGAGTCACTCACCTGATCTGGATTCACCCTTTAATGCTAGGGTCACACACCCTCCTGGGCTTAAAGATGCCATCCCTGCTCTTAATAGGAGGCAGAAACAGTTCATGGCTTTGAAGAATAAACTTTCCAGGGGAAGAACATAGCTAACTGAGAAGAGTGATGAAATGCTTCAAACTGTTTCTGCTTTCTCTACGGGCAAAGAAAAGCGAGGTGTAATGAAGGAGATGGGAAGGAGAAAGGACATTTAAAGGTAAGATGCTTCAAATAATGCTTAACCTTCTTCCACTGTCGAATTCTCTCCCACATGGCACACTTTTAACTAAGAGGGAGAAATAAACCCAGTGAAAATAAAATGCAATTGTCTAGGGAAAGAAAATGTAGATGAGGAACACAAAGACTATGACCACCCTTAACGAAATGATGTCTCAGGGAGCCTTGGCACACAGCAAACCCACCCTGTCTGCCCCTTGCCCAACTTCCATTATAGCCCCACGCTCTGTTCCCCCTTTCCTGACTTGCTACCTCTCTCCCATTGCCAGGTGCAGCCCAGTGGCAGAGACCTGGACACGGTCACCTGACGGCTGTGCTAGTCTCACGTTGTCAATACTCACTGGCGTTAGAGCTGTTATCAGGACTCATGAATGATAAATGACAGAAATCGAACGACTCTTATTCTTTTGTCCATTCATTTTTGTCCAATGAGGTACAAGTCTCACAGAAGTCCTAAGAGTTACAAGAGGCTTGGGGGACATGAAGAGTAACTTCCTCCAGTGAAAGATGAGGAAACTGAGGCTCAGAGAGATTAGCTGACTCCCCTAAACCCATTCTCTGTTACTGGAAGAACTAAGACTAGAACACAAGTTCCCTAAGCTCAATTTTTGTTCCTCTGTCTTATTTCCCTCCACACCCCACCCTGGATCCAACATCCTGAAGCTTCCTTAAATCACCATCTAAACTTAACATTGCAGGCAAGGGCTGTGTGTTTTAGTTTAAAAGGTCATTCATGGTATTCATCTTCCTCTATCAACCAGAAAAACAAACAAACAAAAAAACACCACCACCAGCATCTAATCCCCACTGACAAAACCCTAGCTGGACCCTCAGTGATACAGGACTATTACTTGTCCTAAATCAGTGAGCTCCTTTTCCCAAGTTAACTGTGAACTCACTTTCGACTGTCTTCTCAAGGTCCCCTCGCTCTCGGCAGATTTCATTTGCTCCTACCTCACGGAGAAAACCCAAGCCGTCAGGAAGGAACTTTCTCAACTTCCTCGCGGCCTCCACTTGCGTATTCATCCACAGTCGCACATGTCTTTCCCTCCTCCTCTCCTGTCTCAAAGGAATGAACGTCCCTATTCCCTCCCGAGACAAGCCTGCACTCCAGACCCGGGCCACCCTATCTTTTCTGGAACCTTACTCCCTTAGTTACTCTCTCTTCTACCTTCAGTCACTTCCTCTCCACTAGTCTCAACTAAAATATAAGCTCTAGTTACCATGATACACAAAAAATATTCCTCCGTGGACAAAGGTGTACACACATACACACACACACACACACTCTCCACTCAGTGCCCCTGCTTCTCAACTCCTACTCTGTTCACCCATGACAACCTAGATTTAGACTTTAGAACTCTCTACCAACTAAATACCTAATCACCAAATTCATCTCCCATTTTCAATCTTTACCTGAACTTCCTGTGGCCTTGGACACACCTGACAGTTTTCCCTATGTAACACTTGGGCGATTTGGCAAGTTGCTTACCTGAGCTTTGGATAGTTTATCTGTAAAGAACAATAACAATAATTATTTCAGGGGGTATTGTAAAAATTCTCTGACATAACATACGGAAACAACACCAAAAACCCTGGTGCTTAATATTACTATCATCTGTATTTGTGGATTTCCCTGGTCCTCTTTCTCTCTCCCCTTATTCTGTCTGTTGTCTTCGGTCCTTGGGCCATCCCTGGGAATTTCAACTGTCTGCACGGCTGGAACCACCAGTTCCACTCCCTCCGCAATACACGTCTCCAGCCCTGACTTCTCTCCTGGGGTCTGGGTCTCTCAAGATCAGCTGAGTGCCCACAGACACCCCAACTTTACTTCAAACTGAACTCACTATTCTCTCTCCAAACTTGCTCCTCTGCTGTTTTCCATCCCGATGAATGACACCCTCAGACAGTGGATCTTCCCAACGAGAAACATCAAGAGTCACCTTTCTTCTTCTTCCCTCTATACTCCCCTCCCACTTTCCACCAAATCAGCAAACAATTCTTTCTCCTAAGTGATTCTCAAATCCATCCTCTCCTTTCCTTTCCCGCCATCATCACCTTAGGTCTGGTCCTCATTATTTCTACCTGGATTATTTCAACAGCCACTGGGCTTCTCCCTGTTTTCTTTTCACATACCTTAAGACAGTGACTTAAGCATTTATTTCACCTTTGATGATTCCACAATGCTGCCAGGAAAAAGTCCACACTTCCAGAAATAGCAATGTACGACCCTAGACAGGACTGGACCAAGAATTTGAACCAAGATGCACCTCCTGCTCTCCTCGCCTCTGCGCCACGACCCTTCTGCTCCAGTCCCACATACTTGGTGCTCCTTACCGGGCTCTGAACCTGGGCTGTTTCTTCTTCCTTTTTTTTTTCCTGTTCAGCCTGATAAATAATCCTATCTCTCCAATATTTAGCACTAAAATCACCTCCGGCATGAATTCTTTCCTCACAAACAAGAAAGAACAAAGCACTCCCTCCTTTGTGCCCCACTCTCTATTATTATTTATTACAAGGTATTGCTGTAAAGTGTTCCACATTCTAAGTTCCAGTTAATGATTTGTGTGTCTATCTTCTAAGGTCAGGCACTGTGTCATACTCACATTGTATCCTCAGAATTTAGCACAATGACTGGTGTACAGCAGATAGGAGGAGGAGAGATAAGGGAACTAAGATTTAATAGTTTGGAACTCAGCAAATGTCTGTTGAATGAATGAAGTAGCATAGCTGTCAATTACATTAGAATAACTGGAGAGGAGCTGGTAAGACAGGTGGACCTGACAGCTGGTAAGGTGATCACAGAGGAACCTGAATGAGAAATGGAAAATGTCCACACTGATGAAGTCCTCTCCTAAGGATGTGAGGTCGGTCAGGTCAGAGGCTGGGGCTGTTGTCATTAAACGCAGGTGAATACCTCCTGTTCAAAGCACAATAGGAGAACAATCCAACAGCCCAGGGACATTGGTTTTATAAGCAGGTTTTGGACTGTAGAACATTCTACATTATCATTTTATCACACTTTATGCAAGCTTAGTACCTTTCAGTAGGTGGACTGCGTCCCTCTACTATATCCATAAAGCACCTTAAGAATGGCAGACAAAAAAGACATGTACAGATTGCCAACAAACACATGAAAGAATGCTCAACATCATTAATCATTAGAGAAATGCAAATCAAAACTACAATGAGATATCATCTCACACCGGTTAGAATGTCCATCATCAAAAAATCTAGAAACAATAAATGCTGGAGAGGGTGTGGAGAAAAGGGAACCCTCCTGCACTGTTGGTGGGAATGTAAATTGATACAGCCACAATGGAGAACAGTATGGAGGTTCCTTAAAAAACTAACAATAGAACTACCATACGACCCAGCAATCCCACTACTGGCCATATACCCTGAGAAAACCATCATTCAACAAGAGTCATGTACCTAAATGTTCATTGCAGCTCTATTTACAATAGCCAGGACATGGAAGCAACCTAAGTGCCCATCATCGGATGAATGGATAAAGAAGATGTGGCACATATATACAATGGAATATGACTCAGCCATAAAAAGAAACGAAATGGAGTTATTTGTAGTGAGGTGGATGGAGTTACAGTCTGTCATACAGAGTGAAGTAAGTCAGAAAGAGAAAAACAAATACAGTATGCTAACACATATATATGGAATCTAAGGGAAAAAAAAAAGGCCATGAAGAACCTAGTGGTAAGACGGGAATAAAGACACAGACCTACTAGAGAATGGACTTCGGGATATGGGGAGGGGGAAGGGTAAGCTGTGACAAAGTGAGAGAGTGGTATGGACATATATACACTACCAAACGTAAAATAGATAGCTAGTGGGAAGCAGCCGCATAGCACAGGGAGATCAGCTCGGTGCTTTGTGACCACCTAGAGGGGTGGGAGAGGGAGGGTGGGAGGGAGGGAGATGCAAGAGGGAAGAGATATGGGAACATATGTATATGTATAACTGATTCACTCTGTTATAAAGCAGAAACTAACACACCATTGTAAAGCAATTATACTCCAATAAAGATGTTAAAAAAAAAAAAGAATTGACACACACACACACACACACACACACACACACACAAAAGACATGTAAATGCCTGCTTATCAAATAAAGCAACCTAGCATTTAGTGTGACATACACTGGAGACTGGAGAGAGAACGAGACCCCCGTGAGCTGGGAAAAGAGTGAAGCAAAGTAAACTTGGAGAAAACCCGAGCTGTAACTGGCAGTGTTTTCCCAATAATAAACAGACATCTATAATTACCAGGCTTTCAAGAGTATTCAGCCATATATTACGGCATCACACCTCATAAAACATTCATTCAAAAGCCATATCAGGAATGCATATCCCAGATCTATGAGCATGTGCAGATCACTGAAGAAGAGAGGACTTTGAAGTGAGACACCCACTGCCCTACATAGATGACCAAGCATGAAAGGGAGCTGTGATTGCTAAAAAAAAGAAATAATAATAAAATCGAGAAGAAAGTGTAATGTCAGGAATGTTAGGGTTACGTTAAATTATGCTACTAAATAAATAATATTCCTGAAGGAGTAAACACACTTCTCAAAGATACATTTGCAGATGTAAAGGGCTAGCACATACAAATAAGGGCAAGACAGCCACCCAAAATAATCTCAAATAGCTTTGAACTTTTAAATTTATATCAATCATGATAATAATATCAAGTCATATAAGTGTACGGGTAACAAGATAAGGCATATTTCAAAGCCCCAGTAATTTAAAAAAGTGAATCAACGACCCAGGAACACACAAATAAGCCATCTGAACAAAACAGAGATCTCAGAAGGAGATCTGTATAAATGTACACTTATATGCTAGAGGTGGCACCAAAAGTCTGTGGAGAAAGAGTGGATTACTTAGTAAATAGTGTTGAAGAAACTGGCTCACAAGATGAACAGTTTTTAAAAAATAACAATGAATTTACACCTCATATCTTAAACTTCGAATCGTTTAAAAACCCGAGTAAACCTATAAAGCTAAGAAAGTGAAGAGAGACTATAATATGAGCCTAGAATAGGGAAGGGTTTCTTAAATGACTCAAAATGCACAGACCACAATAATGTTAAAAACTGGTGGGTTCAACTACATTAAAATTAAAGATTTTGTTGTTGTTGTTACTGAAAGGCACCACAGACAAACTTATCAGACAAGTGACATACTGGGAGAAAGTATCCACCATATCCACAGCTAACAAGGCATTAACTTCCAGAATATACAAGGAACTCCACAAGAATTCTTTCAAGGAACTTCTTACAAGAAAAGGGGAAGAGACCCAATTCATAGAAAAGGGAAATTAAGTACATGAAGAGATGCTCAACCTCACTTATAATCAAAACAAGGCAAAATTCAACCATGAGGCACAATGAACATCTAATGGATAGCAAAAATCAGGAAATTTGTTAATAAAAAAAGAAATCATTGTGTAGAATTGGTGGAGATATAAAACTGACAACAATCTGTGCAGTTCCTAGTAAAATTAGTATGCTATGTCCTAAGATCCAGCAATATTGCTTGTGGACAATACTGCCTCAAGAAATTCTTACCAACAGATTCAATACACTCACGAATATAAGTATACATTCCTTGGGGGGAAAAAGAGCATATATACTGCATGGAAGCCAAAAATACTTATAAAAATGTTGACCCTTTCATGTCCCTATCCCTAAAGTCTGCATGTTCTGTATGATTTTAACTGAACCTTTGCTGAAAAGGTAGGTAAGACTAAACAAAATGTTCTCATTTCTCTTCACAGGTGAGGTTAAGGACAGAGAAAGAAGCAGATGTGATGACAGAAATGTTTTAAGCCTGGGGACTGACAAACCTGGATCCGAGGCCAGGCCTCAGCTTGTCCATGTGACCTGGATAAATTACAATCTCCACTTGCCTCAGTTTCTTTACCTATAAAACAGGGATATTACCCACCCTGCACAACACCAGGAAGACTACCGATAATCCATATAAAGCATTCAATAAATAGAAAGTGATTTTTTTTTTTTAACCAGAAAAAAGAGCATCATGCACTAACCCTAACAGATTTTGGTGGCCTGCCTAATCTGCCTTAAACAGAACACCAAAACCTCAGCAATGGGCATGGAAATCAGAGAGACAGATTCAACATGAACCTGTATGTCAGCTTTTTCCACTACAGAACAGGGTAAATGATCTCTCTCCTTCTATATACTTATTGAAAACTGTAAAGGTTAAGATTGGGATGCCTCTTTTAGCTTCTGCGAAATGAATATAAGGCTGCAGATGGTGACAGTTATGACAGTGGTGACCCTGGGACTGGTGTCGGAGTCCTGACTCGACAAACGTAAGGAACCACCGTAGGGAGAATGTCGGGAGAATGCTCTTAGAAGAACTCCAGTTACCCGTGACTGAGTAACTACAGGACCTCAAAGCTGACCATGAAAACAATTAACCCAGAAACAAGATCAGATCCAAAGTCAGGACTTTACACGTCACCTATTTAATGTACAACAAAGAGGAAAAATTCCACTTGGGAATCTTTATAACCTGACAGCTAACATACTGTACATCACCATTTCTGCATTTTCAGCCTGGAGCAGTTGTTTTACTTCAGTCCTGAGTCCCAACCTGTGGACTTCAGGATCCTGGCAGAAGTCGGTAGACTGAACCCCTGTCCCACTCATACATGTACTACTATTTTACAAATACGGGAAGATGCCGTGGTGATTCTTTATAATGTATATCCAGTTAAGTAACATTAAATAGTGACTCTGTCACTAAATATTACCAATCATCAGAAATGAGAAGTAAAACTCTGAACAAGTCAAAATCTTTGAAATCTTTTAGTAGTAAATAAAAGTTTCCTGATTTTTGTAAGGGTTGAGAACCACTGTTTTAAAGTTCACAATTTCCAATTGAAGATAGTTTTTATTTTATAATAGACATGAAGGAAAAGAGAGAGGGTTTTGAAAAAATGAAAATCCTAATGCACATTTATCTCCACTCCTAGTCCTCTCTTGGCCATAAACTTTTCCTTGGCATTTAACATCAAAGCTAGTTACCCTTTCATTCTTAGTTCACAAGCCACTGCAACTGTTCAAAACAGACAGAAGTGGCAGTGCATTGTATATTAAGAAAATATGCATATATCATTCCATTCCTTACTTATAAAAGAAAAGATCACTCAGTTTATCTCCGTTTCCTCCCTCTCCCTCCCCCCCACCTTCTCCCCTTTCTCCTGATGCTTTGACACAATTCTACAAAGGGGAAGTTATAGATCACTACAGATATTTCAATTGTTGAAGACAAAATAAATATTTTATCTAGCATATCCCATTGAAAATATACTCTAAATTTTAATTTATATTCTTCTCGGTGTAACATAAAAATCCTAGCTAAAGAGAGCCTCAACATTAAATGTTGCAAAAATAAGAAAAATAAACTTATTTCCATCTGGGGAGTATTACAAAAATATTTAATATATAAAGTGTATATGGATTTACCCATGTCTTTTATAATGTAAGGTTTTCAGTAAGTTATCCTGAACTGGGGTGGGGAAGTTAGGGGGCTATGTACAGTGGTCATACAGTATGTAGGGTAGTGGATTATGAAGAGAGCTATATACATCATTTATTAATTTTTTAATTTATTATTTCTTTTCTGGGATGTAAACTATGTCCTAGGGGTAAACCAGAAATGTTGTTTTTTACTCTAAGAAGTTAAAATATGCTAATCTGACCTTTCAAAAAGATACTGTTCACTAAGACCTGACATAAGATATCTGTAAATTAAAATATGCCATTAGAATGTTGGCAGCAGAAAACAAATCACAATGATGCAAACACAGCTAAATCTAGTCACTAACACAGAGGAAGTGTAAATTTCAAACATGGAAAAAACAACAACAACAATAAAATCCCCTAAGCTCTGGGTAGAGAGGAATGGGAAAAGATCTGGAGATTTAGGTGAAGTTAATCTCGAGTCAGTGTTTATCAGCTCTCTTTTAGAAAGGCAAAAGACCATCTGAATCAGCGTTGCCATCTCTTCCTTAAGCGGCCACTTTCCAGATTGTAAGAGAGCCAAGCACTATAAAGCATAAGACTCTTGTTCAAGTCCCAGCAGGTCCATTTACTAGTATGACCACTGACAAGTCACATTTTATCAGCCTCAGTTTCCTGGCTCCATCAAAGAGAATAAATGAATCCTATTTCAGACTGTTAAACAGAGTAATAAATTATACAGGAGATATAGAAAATGCGCTCTGTAAACAAACAGAAAATGAGGATCTAAAGGCCATTTATTATTATTCCTGGGTTATTAATTAATTATTATCAAATTCCACTACGGTGGGAGTAAATCCTGTTCCTAAATAGGGGACAAGTTTGGGAGGTCACAAAGGCTGTTCTATTTTATCCTGAAACAGAATGACAGATGCTGAGGAAAGTCCTCAGGTAAATTAATGAATCAGAGGGCCAGGAGTATACCTGGGTATAAAAATAGAGGCAAATACTATGGTTGTACAGGTCTTTCAAGAGTCTCTCTTAATGACTTGTTTTCACTTTTAATCTCATGATGTGTTTGGCAAGAAGAGGCATAAACACAGACTTCTCACAATTAAATTCAAATTTGAGAAGTCCACATCTATCTAGAAAAAGATAAAATTAATTGCTCAGCGCTCATAGTGTATCTTGGCTACTTAATGCTAACACAATTATGCCAATTACTGATAATATCACAATGCTCAAAGCACCTGCATTTTAAAAGAGATTAAAGTTCTGAAGGACTATTGGAATAATGGGATCTTATAATTTAAATTACCTCCACGCTGTTAATAAGAAACGGAGGGAGGGGAAAGTACAAATGTACCAGACTGAGTAACTACAAAAGACTTTCCTTTCAAAGCAAAATTAATTATGTAGTAAATATTTCACTACAAAAAACATCAGCATTAGGGTGGTATAGTCAGCATAGGACATCACGAATTTAAATTCTACAACCAACCCTGCTTCCCGAGAAAGCTTGACCACCCAATAAGGTGAAGGGGCTAAGTGCATAGTACTGTGATTTTGCACTTTCCCTCCCTGCTACAGAAAGAGGCCCTTCTTTGCAGAATCTCACTTTCCTCCCCTCTAGTCATTTGCATGGATCCCTTCTTCCAAAAGAAAGAGAAAGAAGATCCTACTGGCTTTAACTTCATTCAAACATTTAATTTGAGGCTACAATCTTCCCATCAAACTGCCTCTCACCTCCTCTCAACCATCACACCTCCTTTAGTGTCCCTCCGCAAGACTGGAGTTCAACCAGGTAGACAAGTAAAGGAGGGGCAACAAGACCGGACTTTCACTGGGGGAAAAGTCCATCTGATTTAGTCCGCAGAGAGAGGAGCTGCCAGGGATATGAAGAAGCAAAAACTCTGCGCATAAAACCAACCTTTCCTCTAGCATTTTGTTCTCCACCTATGCACTTCTGAGATGGAGTAAGACAAGCAATGTGAAACTGTAACCTACCCAGTGAATTGGAGAAAAGTCGTTCTCAATTTTACTCCGATGAAAAATGGCATTTAATGAATAAAGATGTCAGGCTTCTACCTTTAAAAGTACCTCTGTCTCAGCAAGAGAGGCTGGCTAAGAATCCACAACTGGAGTTAACAAGCCAGACACCAGACTAAACATCTCAGAACTAGCTGCCCCTCATTCCTGGTCACTACCTTTCCAGTGTGTGTCTGCACCACGAATTCCCTCAGTTCCTGACAGCCTGGCTCTTCCAAAATGGAAAGCAAAGAGCCTGGACTCCTCTGTTTCACTGGCTAAAGAGCTGGTGAGATTTCTTAGCCCGGACACCAAGGCTCTTGCTCCCCTTTCCACCTTACACATCACCCTCAATTCATCCTCTTTCTCCCCCAGGTCCTCACCCCTCCCACTCACATCACTCTTATTAACACCCAAGCCACCCATTTCTGTAGATAACCCCTGGCCTGGCGAACAAAGTGAAGAACAAAGAGCCGCTGCTTCAGGCGGCAGGAGGAGGAGAGGCGAGGGTGGAGGCAGCTGACGACTCGGGAAGCCTCCCGGGCACAAGCAGCCCAGCCTGGAAAGCTCCCGCCTACGGTGGGTGAGGAAGCTGGCAGGTCCCGCGGGCGCCGCGTGCCGCCACGCGCCTTATCACCGGGGTCCAACGCACTCGGGTAAGCAGAGCCACAGAGTTTGGAGAGATCCTCCGGGAGAGAAAGCAGCCAGGGGAGCGCAACCTAGAAAAGGCACGGCGAGTGAGGCTGCAGCGCGGGAGCTGCAGATCCGCTGAGTGACTGAGTGACAGCCCAGCGCCCGGCCCGCGGGCTCGCAACCCAGCCCCGCACCTGGACCAGGCGGCCACCCTGCTCCCTCAGGGCGCTCTCCTCTCCGGGGACTGGCTTCCGGCGGGCTCCGCGAGCTGGGACCGGCGCGACGCGAAGACTTCACTCTTCCATCCTGGGACCCGGCGGCACGTTACAGACAGCCGTGCACTTCCTGTTTGAAACACACAGGGGAGAGAAAGACCGAGAGAGATCCGAGTGCCGGCCAAGCGGAGGGGGGAACGCAGGCCGGCGGAGAGGGCGGACGAGGGGGCTGCGGGTTGCAGAACCGCCGCCGCCCGCCTCGCACGGTCCGCGGCACCCGGCGCTCTCCCGGAGGGCGACCCGCCACCCCGGCGGCCCGCGGCCCGGCCTCCCCCTGCCGGCGGCCTCGCCTGCGGCGCACTGGCAGCCCTTCCGTTTCCAGCCCCCGCCTGGGTTCCCCCTCCCCGCGCGGACCTAAGTCAACTACAAGCTGTCCGCCTGCCTCAGTGTTCCTCCTTTCCTTTCCTCTCCTCTCCGCCCCCGGAAAAAAAAAAAAAATCGGCCGGAGGGGAAGGTATAAAGACAAGCTGAGCCTTTCCAGGGGAGAGGAAGCTGGATTTACGCACAATTTTAAACTTAGCCACATCCCAGTATATCCACTACAGCTCAGCTGCCGAAAGAGCTTCTGGATGGGAAATTACTTCTCTTGCGCCTGGCTGACTCAAAAGGGAGAGCGTGCATGCAGCAGCCACGAACTGCCAAAAAAAAAAAAAAAGTATTCCGGGCTCCTAGGCTGTCTACTGGGATCCTTACCCGCACAGTGCCCTAACATTTACACATACCAATTCCACACAAAAGATCATCATATAGTGCATTCTTCCAGAAAACAATTAAGTATTTCTCTGGGCGTATGAATCACAGAGCAGTTCCAAAGTTCTGCGTTTATGTCCATTTTGTCACCCTCTGACTTGGGTGAACTTCGGGGTAGTGTTTAAAAGACAGCAAACAGGTGGTTTAAGAATCTGCCATAGGCAGAGTGTCCCAGCTCTAGGAGTCCGCTTATGCATTCAGTGCCCAGTTTCTGGGCTTCCAGGTGTGGACAGCTTCACCGGTACCCTGCCTGCCCTTGCACACGAATCTATCAGGTTGCAAGGCACCTACAGCACTGTCTCTGATAAACAGCTCCTTTTATCATCAAGGTGATAGCTTAAATAAAGTTATTACTGTTTCAAAACTCAACATGGAGAATAGAATATAAAGGATGATTATTCTACATAAAAAGTTAAATTTTGACTGAAAGAAAGAAACTGATGGACGTTAAGCTCCTGCTAAGCGTTAGCATCTCATTTTAATCTCCCTTTAGTCTTAATATTTCCCAACAGATCTGCAAAAGTCCTATTCTCATATTCCCAATTGAGGAAGCAGGGTCAGAGAAGTTAAGTAACTGTCCTGATGCCTTAGCTAGAAAGTGGTCAAATGGAGAATTGAATAAGAGTTCTTTCCTAAGTGTAAAATCTGGGCCATTTCCTCTAAGCTCTGCTTATTCTCAAAACAATAGTGAATTCTCAGAAAAATCAAGCCCATCGACCATCTGTGATCCATTCCTTCATCTCCAAATGAGCCTGCAATTCCATGCTATCACTCTGTTGAACTAGCTAGGCTCCTTACCCACCTGAATAATATGTACCTTGATTAGTTGAGCAGAGGACACCGTGCTCTTTCCCATTATCTACCACTGGCTCTGTCAGCCTTTTCAGAATTACTCGGTGGTAAAAGTTCAAAAGGTTCTAGGATAACCACTCATATGCCAAGGTACAAAGTCTATCCAGTTCAGAACCTAATCTGCTGACTAATATTTGTTCCCTGAATTCTCTTCCAACTGGGCCCTTTTAAGGAGAAGGCAAACAAACAAACACACAAACAAAAACCACACCACACAAAACAAAACATGCATGGACTCCACTCTTAGTGAAACTTGAAATTCTCTCACTTTCCATTTCCTTCTGCTTTGGCACTTAGTTCACACTCACCTGTCAATAGCGTGCTGCTATTAGCCTCCTGACAAGCCAAGAAACAGAGCATGTATTAAAAGGTGATTAACAATCTTGGCAACGATGAGACCCCAGACACTTGAGCGGAGAGTGAGGGAGAAAGTGAGTGCCTTTGTCATGTCTCCTGATGAACTGTGTCTCACTCGCCCTTCCCCACCACCTCACTCAGTAGCACAGACCCTGGAGCTCTAGGGCGTGCAGGTGAAGGGCAAGGACAGTTCAAGTGTGCCGGTATGGGCTGGGCAGGGGCTGGGCATGAGCAGATGCACTCCCATCCTTCAGGTTCGCACAGTGGCATGCGGGCTTATTACTAAAAACCTCCTGAGGGATCTTAGCATGCTTTTAGGGTCCAGGTCTGCCTCTGCTGCCAACATTTTCCTTCTCTCAGTCCCTTGCTTACCCTGGACCTGTCCACTCTTCATTTCTTTTCACAAACTTAATGCTTCTTCCCAAAGCACTGCCATTGCTTTCCCACAAAGTACCTGGTGGGAGGGAGGTAGGAAGGAGGGCATTTAACTCAAAACTTCTCTCAATTCTCTCTCATTAAAAAAAAAAAAAGTCAATAATTACCATATTTTGGATACAATTCTATTTTAAAATACCTTTTGGTATCCCTGCCTTCATTTCTGTTACTCATAAATCCAAGAGCCTAAAAGGAAAACCTCTAAAGAAAAATGAAATTCTTGAGACAAAGCAAAGGAAACATGCTTAAATTAAGCTGTCTGGATCCCAAAGTTGATAGTTTGGATAATACAACATCCTAAGATTGCATCCATTCCTGACAAGTATGTATCCTAACAATCACAAGACCAAAGCATCATATCATACTTTCTCACAGTTCAGCTATTCTCCTGCCCCTTCTGTATTTCATGGAAAGTGTTTCTTCCTTGTCACTGTTAGGCAGAAAAAAATATTAAAATAACAACCTCATAAAAAGAGAAAAAAATGCTCCCAGGTAGGCACAAATGACGCCACAAAAAATAAAACTGATTTTGGAAGAATACTGGAGGTTAATTTTGCAAGTCTCCACTCCCTAAGTACCACAGTCCGTGGACCAAGACAGCAACAGTGTGAAAGCCATTTTAGAGTCTCCAAATTAAGTGACGAAAGATAGCTTTCCTGAGGACTAATGGGTGTGGAGGAGGAGATGATAAACTCATATCCCAAAATGATGCTCCTTATCTTTCTTCATCTTAAAAGAGAAAGACCTTACTTTGATGATTAAAAATGTCTGCCACACGATTTCTCTGTGTGAGGATTCTTGGCCATTATTACAGCTGGATTTTCTGCAAACAAAAAAAGAAAAATGACAAGCCATCTGGTTACCTAAGAGACTGTCTCTCTGTAATAGCAGGCTTCACAGCGGCATCCCTGTCTCTGTCTTCACTTCTAGGGTAGCACATGCAACAGGCTTTTCTGTGAAGGAGGTCTCTGGCACTCACACTCATCCCCCGGCCTCTGCAAAACCTGGGCCGTGGCTTTCAAGGAAAATGTCTTCAGAGCCAACTGGCTGGCTTGACTGGCATTTACCCATGGACGATTATTAGCCATTTTCAAGGAGCCAGAGTGTCACTTCCCACGGCAAAAATGTAGCAAGGGGATGCAAATCACCTTTTTAAAAAAGTCTGGGGCTTCCCTGGTGGCGCAGTGGTTGAGAATCTGCCTGCCAATGCAGGGGACACGGGTTGGAGTCCTGGCCTGGGAAGATCCCACATGCCGCGGAGCAGCTGGGCCCGTGAGCCACAATTACTGAGCCTGCGCGTCTGGAGCCTGTGCTCCGCAACAAGAGAGGCCGCGATAGTGAGAGACCCGCGCACTGCGATGAAGAGTGGCCCCCGCTTGCCACAACTAGAGAAAGCCCTGGCACAGAGACGAAGACCCAACACAGCCATAAATAAATAAATAAATAAATAAATAAATAAATAAAAAAGTCTGCCTGCAAGATGGTTTAGGCTCCCTCCTAGGCACAGAGTCTCCTGGTTTCAAGCAAGTTGAGAAGGAAAGCACTACTCTGAACACCTGTACCATTACTTGGAAGACCCAGCTACACGTCAGAAACACAGGCCTGGGTGGCTACAGGCGTGAGCTGGTATGTCCCTCAGCTCAGTGCTTCAAAGCACACACATCTTGAGCAGAATTAGTAACATTTACATAGGACCCACACATGCCCTGCCTCACTGGATTCTCAGAACTGCCTTTGCAAGGAAGACTCATTACCACTGTGCTAGAAGAAGTGGAGCTCATAGGTGTTTTTCTCAAAGCAGTAGGTAATGGAGCTAAAATTCACCCTGGGTCTGTTCTTCCTCTGAATTGAAAAGAAATGAGTAGGTGCATTTTGGCTGTGGATTTATTACTCTGTGCTACACATCTTTTACTCAGAAGAATCTCTCCCAACTATATCATGTGACTTCATCAACTTCCCAAGTTGTTTGAAAGAGTAAACTATAAACATGTATCTTGCAAAGGGCCAACTGATTTTTAGCAATATGTCAATATAAATTAGGTTAAACATGATCTTAGGTTGCAGCTGAAAAGTATTTAATAAAATAATAATGACAGATCCACAGGTCGATCAAACTGTGATGGACAAAATCTTTTTTTTTTTTTTTGGTCTGCGTTGGGTCTTCGTTGCTGCGCGCGGGCTTTTCTCTAGTTGCGGTGAGCAGGGGCTACTCTTCCTTGTGATGCGCGGGCTTCTCATTGCGATGGCTTCTCTTGTTGTGGAGCACGGGCTCTAGGGCGCGTGGGCTTCAGCAGTTGTGGCGCCCCGGCTCAGTTGTGGCTCGTGGGCTCTAGAGCGCAGGCTCAGTAGTTGTGGCACGTGGACTTATAGTTGCTCCATGGCATGTGGGATCTTCCTGGACCAGGGCTTGAAACTGTGTCCCCTGCATTGGCAGGCAGATTCTTAACCACTGCACCACCAGGGAAGTCCCAATGGACAAAATCTTAATACATTTTTTCCAAGTTTCCCCTCTCATTCTTCAGTTAATATGCAAATATACATGTAAAGTGAGCCATGATGGCTGATGTACTGTGATTCAGTGAGCATAAATATGAAAGATTAGCAGGAAGCCATATAGGCTTGACTAAATGCAAATACTTGTACATAAGTTAAGAGTATTCAAACAGTTCCTGGCACAGACTGCTAACATGAACAGCCTTGGGTTATTTACTGACTGTTGATCATGATGTGTATTGTGTAGACTAAACACTGTCCTATACGACATTTTTCTTTGGAAGGCATGTTTTGTCTATTCATTCTCTGTAGTGGGTATTTCTGCCTCCTTATTAAAAAAAAAATTTAAAAATTCTCTTTGGGCATCCGTTTAAAAATAATACATTAAAAATCCAACAACTTAAAATGATTTAACAGGTCTAATAAATATAATGTTTATTACTAAGAAAATAATGTTCTTAAAAAGATTTTTAAAATATATGAGTATCTGTACAATTACACACTGGGAAGTAGCAATATAAGAGTAAATAGGGAATAAGTCATATTGTCTGCTGAGTATATCAATTCTCAACTACCTATCATAATGGAGTCTTCAAGAAGAAAAGCAATTTACAAATAATTTAAGGTAGCAAAGTTGGACTGTTTGATCTTCATCTCCTTTCCTTTGTCTGCAGTGGAGTGACTAAGGCAAATAGTATGAAAGAAAAACAAAGTGCCTGGAAAATCCAGAAACGTTATTATAAACTTTTGAAAGATTATTCATCAATTGTTAAACTAAACCTAGCTAAACAAATTCCAACCACTTTACATGTATTGACTCAATTATTCCAGACAACTCTATGAAGCAAGAACTACCATTACTTCCATATTACAGACCAGGAAACAGACACAGAGCTATTAAGTAATTTGCCTAAAATAATACTACTAGCAAATACCAGAAATTGGGCAGCCTGGCTGGCCACAGAATCTACTTTTAACCAACACATTTTACTACCAGTGGGGCACCACTGGCTTGGGCTTGCTTTCTCTAGCATGAAAGTTCACGGGGAAGAGTCCCATGCTAAGGCAGAAGGAGAGAAGTGAAAGGCTCAGAGGTTTTCCTTTCTATAGCAAGAATGTAACCACTGGTTGTACAGGGTCAGGAATACAGTGCCTGTTACATGTTGCTGAATAAATGAATATTTAAAAGAAAGGAAAAGATATTTGCAGAACAGCCAAATCAGGAAGAAGGGCTGCTTCCTTACCTTGACCAGAATCCTGGATTGCAAGGCTCCAGGACTGCCTGCCTCCAGCACAAGTGAATTAGCAAGGGAAGGGAATGCACTGAACTCCACGTGCTTTGATCTTGATGAAGCATTTGATACAGCGTCCCATACAATCACGATGGCCAAATCAACTGAAACTTACATGGCTACAAGAACCACACAGGAGTTAAGCAGGCTGGATAGAAAAACACTGGATACATCTACCAGTGTGATGAAGAAAAGAACCGCAAGGAACAGTATTCAATCTGTATTGAAAAGTAACTTAGAAATTATTCACACTGTTATAATCAAATTGGCACATAACATTAATTTGGGAGGGGTGAAAAGGGCAAATGAGGGCAAGCCAACTGACTTAGTTAAATTAACAGAGAGGTGAGGAAAAACAAGAAGTTTGGTTTCATTTATGTGCTCCCTTTAATTTTCAGGGAGGGGCTGAGGATGTCCATTGGGTAGTAACCACCTCTAGACCTGAAATGCCAAGACTGAACTAAAAGTAAAGTAAGCAATAGCAGACTGGATATGTTTAAGATTTTAGGACCTTCGGTCTGAACTTCAGAAAGCATGATCCTATTATTCCACACACCATCAGTAAAGTTCCATAGGAAATAATATTCCTTTCAACAAGAAGACTCTGTTAGCAAAACTCAAAGAAATGAAGGGGCTCAAAGGCTGAATTTAGAGGTCAGATGAAAAAGTCAGTGGTGTATGTATAATCTGGCCCCACTACAAATATGCTGCTCAGGCAGAAGGTCATGAGAATGGTTTGTAAACATACGGCAGGATAAAGAACAACGGAGAAGGAAGAGAGAAGAGAGCAAAAACTTGGACTAACATTATTTTTTTAAGCATAAATTATAATTTCTAATTTTTTTAATGTTGAGAAATTGCTTCTCCCTTGGTAGAACTGTTTGCTCTCTCAGCAAAGTTTATACTTTAAAAGTCAGTAGTTGATTTAGAACTCAAGAAACGGAAGTAGGAGAGGTCTGCAACATTTGGAAAAAAAAAAAAAAAATGGCCTAACTTCACGCTAGGTCCCAGGAATGTACAACTGAGCATCGTATCATTCAACTCCTAAGAGACTGAAGAGCTGAACTATTAGCTCTGTAGCCACCATGCCCCAGGCAGTGGACTCCACAGCTGATGAGAGATTGTCCATGAAGGGACAGTCACGAAGGAAATGCTACATGTTCCATTTCCTTCGAAATAAACAAACAAAAAAAGGGGGTGGGGCAGGGTAGGGGACTTAGCACAAAGGCATAAAGTTTAGAGCCATACTGCATTCTATTGTAGATATGAATGGGAAAATTTATGTGAAAATGATGATGCTCTGAGATTATTTAATATCTATACGGAATAATAAGCAAACGATAAAACCTAAATAGACAGATCTTCCCCAAGGTTTGATTACTGGCCCCCTCCTGTGGTTTATAAATCATCCACACAATGGCAAACTCACAATTAGCCTCAGAATGTCTACAGGCCCTACTCCCTTATCTGACTGCACTCAGAATCACCTCCCTTATCTGACTGCACTCAGAATCAACAGAATGTCTGGGGCAGGGGTGGGTGGGTGTTGCTGGTGGGCATGGGGTACTCCCAGAATCTGTATGTTTAAGAACTCCCAGGTGACCCTATGTTGCAGTCTGGTTGGGGAACCTTTGCTGCACACATTCTACTCCTTTCTAGACACTGCCACCAGAATCAGTCACATCAGAGACTAGAATAAATGATTTCCCTTCTCAAGAACATTTAATGGAATAACCTTCAAAGGCAATGGAATGAAGTCTAAATTCCTTAGCGGGACACTGGAGACCCTCTGTGATCTGTCCCAAACTACTTTTCTGCCCTCCTTCCCTCCCACATCCCTCACTCTGTCACAGAACCATTCCCCAAACACATCACACGCTTCTTTTATGTCTTCGGCACTTGCTGCCCCAATGTTACCTCCGCGCTGCTCAAGTTATTTTTCTCTGTGAAACCTTCTCTAATCTTTCCAATCAAAATCAGTCTCTCCTTCCCCTGAACAAATGTTCAAAAAAATTAGCTCATGCAGGAATTACAGCATATACCACGTGCTGAGCTGAATTACACCAAACTGTGTACGTGGTGGTCTCCCCCTGAAAGCAGGGGCATGTGACACAGTCATTTTTCACACTGTGAATGAGAGACAGACCTAGGTTCAAAGTTTAGCTCTTCCAGTTACTTACTAGCACTGTAACCCTTGGTAGGTTATTTAAATACTATGAGCCTCAATTTTATAATCTTTGAAATGGGACACACAAAAAATGATTCCTACCTTCATGACTAATCTGAGGATAAAACAGGAAAAGTGGCCCAATGCGGACCACCTAAAATGCACCAAAATGACAGCTGTTGTAAATATCATTTATCAATTTTTGTTTCCTATCCTACCAGAATGCATTGCAGACATAGTAAGAGTTCCAAAAGTATTTGCCTCCTCTCAAAAACAAAACAAACCAACAAAAGCATTTGCTTTCAAAGTAATAAGCAGTGATTTCTTAAAGCCCTTTCTCCTTGCCCAATTTCGTTCTGTTATGAAGGGCATTTCATAATATTTCTATGGAGAAGTCATCTCTTAATCCCCTTTCTTTCCTTCAAAAATCAATGTACAAAATTCTAACGAACAAGCCCTGTCTGTCCCTCCTCCTCCAGCTTGGCTTTCTGCTTTGAACTACAGTAACTGTACTGCCCAGAGAATTGCCCGCTTCACCCTCACAACAAACAGCACTTTGTAGGCAAACTGGAGGCGAGCCCGAAGCAGGAGGGAGCACCAAGGAAAAGGAGTTTGGGCCAGAAACTGAGTGGACACCCCCATTATCATCCACACTGTACCACAGGTAAGGAGAGAACAGGAAAGGAAAGAAGCTCAGATCAACGCAAACCTTCCCACCAACTCCCAAGCGTCCAGCTCACCACCCACCCACGGGAAAGACTCCCGAGGCTTGCAGAGCACACGCTGGTCCCCAGCTGCCTAACACACACGGCCACTGTTGTTAATAAAATATCGTCCTATGTAATAGCTCCTTATCCTCACCAAACCAATCCTATTGCCATTATCACCCCACCCCCTGCACCAATTACAGGGGATGAAACCCAAGTCGAGAAGTCCAAGGCCACACAGTCAGTAGCGAAGAAGAGTGCCAGGACTAAACTCAAGTCATCTAAGCTCCAAGTCCTTGGCCCTTCCCACTGTCCTTTATGAAGTGTGAAAAGCCATTTTTAAAACTTTCTCAGAAGCTCACCAAATCCACTAGTTGTAAAGGTAAAATAGTTTCTGTCCTCTTAAAAACAAATCTGGTGCCAAGAGTGAGGGCTGTCACAGCAAGGAGGCCGCACCTGCAGCCCTTAGAGAGATCAGTCCGGTATCTTAGGACAGTGTTCCAGGAAGACCCTTTAGTTTCTGTTCCTAGATGGAAACTGTCTC
Source organism: Balaenoptera acutorostrata (assembly GCF_949987535.1). NCBI lineage: Eukaryota > Metazoa > Chordata > Mammalia > Artiodactyla > Balaenopteridae > Balaenoptera > Balaenoptera acutorostrata. The sequence continues at coordinate 79,583,840 of NC_080064.1, read as the reverse complement.
CTGACAATTCTGTTTGTTCATTTGGTTTGGGGAGGAGGTATTAGGGAAGGAGTATAATTTTCTTTTTTTTAACATCAAACCCTGATCCTGAGTTTAAAGCTGAGGTGATATGGAAAGCAAAAGAAGTTTGTAAAGCCTATTTGCGATCCTTGTCGTGAGAAGAGTACAAGGGGCCATAATGCAGTCCTCAGAAGCACAGATTCTGAAGCCATGACTGCCTAGGTTCCAATCACAGCTCTGTCGCTTCCAGCTCTGTGGCCTTGAGTCCCTTGGCTGCTCGCAGAGATGGGGAAGTGCAGCTAGACAGGGGAACCGGCCCTTGTTGTTCTCTGCTACAAAATGGGCTGCTGTGAGGAACACATGAGCTAATATACATAAAGTGCTCCAAGCAGTGCCAGGCACGTGTAAGTACTACGCAAGTGTTTCCTATTATTATTTCCAGACTAGATTACTCTCTACGATTGTGTTCTTTTTCAAGTGTATTTTAGAAGAAGGTTAAAGAAGACTTCTTGCACAATTTGTTAATCCTTAATGCCCCAAACCAGCACAAAGATTATTTACAAGTTTCACTTCCTGATAGGATCTTCCAGGATTTCCATCTGTGGGCTAGAGTCCCTGGAAGAACAAACAGTGGAATTCGAAGAATCTTCCTCCTTCCCAGCAACAGTGCAAGTAAATCTGTACCCATTCTCTCCATACTACAAAGGGGCTTCCACGCTGAGAAACTAAATAAACACAAAACAAAACAAAGAACTTATAGCACTGAACTAACTAACATAGGGGAACATCTGTAAAATTTGCTTTATATTCTGAAAGCAACCAAAGCGTTAAAAATTTAAAGCTATACCAGCTGAGAAAGACATGGTTCAGGTCACACAGGGATGACAGTCCTAAGGACTGGGATAAAACCTGCTGATGAATCAAAAGGTTTATTTCCCAGAAAATGCTGGAATTCCAAGAACAATGTGCTATCCTTGGGATGATTAAGAGAAAAATGGTTTTAAAAATCCCCTCTCAGGCTAAAAGTCTCGACTCAGCTAGTAACAGAGCTGCTAGAGTATCACCTCTCCTCTCCTTCGGAGAGGGCGTATGTACAACAGATTAGACTTAAACAATGGAAGGATTTTCCCCAGAACAGCAGATAAAACTAAAGACAGGAGCGCTAGAAGGAAGGGTCACAACACAGGTCTGGGGTCACGGGCTGCCCGGGGGGCACCCAGCCGGGAAGAGGGGCTAAAGCTCAGCCTGCACTGACCTCCAAGCAGCGTGCCCGGCGGGGTGGATGCAGCCCTCCTGCCACCAACTTCACACGAAGGGCCCTTGGGGGCTACATCAGTGGCACTGAGCACACCAGCCCCCCACCCCCGCAAGCCAAACAAGCTGGAGCCCAGAGCCATCCGGGAGCGGGGGGCTATGGTGCTCGCCCCCTCAGACAATGCCGTGGTTTGGGGGGTGGGGGAAGAGTGCTGGTCTGTACCATGGAAACGTTTTCAGCTTTCCTGGTTTACGTTGTGACGCCAGCTGTCCTGTCGTCGCCTCTTCCTTTCCTCACTCTATATTCTCCTGACCTAAATCCTTTCTTTTCCTTCTCACTCCAATTCTCCTTTTGAAGCCACCACACAAGTTAACGTGCACACTAGGAAGGGCAAAACAACAGCCCTCTGCCCACCCAGAGCTTCTGCGCTATTTCTGAATATTTATCAGATCACAGTGTTCCCTTCTCATGTAAGGACTCCTCTTTCATCTCCCTCTCCTCCCTATAACCCCCAAATCAATGTTTAGATATAACGGAGTCTTCCTCTTCGCTCATCTCCTGGGGTGAATGATCCTTCTGGCCCTCCAAGCGGCTTTGACCTTTTGTTCTCTACCACGGGGCCCACCTGCCTCCCACCCCCCCTCCCCGTATCTTCTCCTACCTGCTGCATTCCCATACTCCGCGTATTTCTCTCTGAGTCTGTCACTCCTCAGGCAGGACAACCCCTTCAAATGTAACCACTCTGGATGTAACAAACCAAATGTAAAGGGCAGAAATTGTTACCATTACAAGTATGGGGATTTTGGTTCGTTTTGTTCTGCTTACTGTATGTGTGTGTGTTTGTGTGTGTGTGTGTGTGTATGTGTGTGGTACATAAAACGATGACATCAAGTTTTGCTTTGTTTCAACTTTTTAAAAGTGTATTATGCTTTTATCTGAATCATATGCTTCCATTTACCTGGCCACTAAAGGGCTATCTATCTCTAAGGGCCTAAGCTCACAGGCTGTATCAAGCCCACAAAGCTATTTTGTTTCGTCTGCAGGAAGTTCTTTTTAAAACGTCGTGTTAGCCAATCTTTTAAAATCAGGAGATTTCTAAGTAATCCAGATTTCTGGCGTACAGTGAAAAAATCAGAAGATCTGTCAAGACTGGCCCACATTCCCATATGGCAACAGTTGGCTGCTGAATAGATCTCCTCAACAGGCCCCTTTTCGACAGGACCTGCAGTTTCTGGTTCAGCCCAGGTTCACCCCCCACTCCCTCCTGATCACCCTACCCTGAGGTTGAGTACCAGCTGTCATAAATTATCCCATGTGAGGCCCGCTTCAGGCAGTGTTTGGGATATGCCTGAGACCACAGCTAGCATCTAACTCTAACTCTCTCTCTGGTTAGAGCAGAAATTACAGATGTAATTATAAAGTTTCTGCTTCGTACAGAATTTTCCAGGTACAAATAATTCATAAAGAAAAGAACTTAGAACTAAACAGAAAGGAAAATGTCCCATAATAGAGAAATACTAGAAAAGAACTAAGTTAAAGAGAAAGCCTCTGCGTGTGTGTGCGTGTGTACGTGCGTGTGTGCATGCGTGTGTGTGCGTAGGAAGGGGATTCATTTGTGCAAGCTGTGTAACACTGCAGACCATTTCCCAATTTGTACTTTGTTATTGGCTAAATGTTAATATGAACAATAGAACCATTAAAGTAGAAACTCTAACAGAGTGAATTTACTCCATTGAAATAATTATATTTGAGCATAATAAATCTATAAATAAAACAAACTACATATCACATAGCTATATGATATTTATTGATTCATCATAACTCAGAGGATATGGGGTAATGATTACTTGTCTTTAACTGCATATATTTGTGATAGCATTTATTCAGCAAAACTTTGGACAAAACACCTTAACAAATATTAGCTACATCTTTATATATTTATGTACAGTAGTGTTGTAGGGTCAGATCTAATTAGGAGGAGGGCACTTAGTGTGTGCTATTACAAGTGGCATTCTATCACCAATATTGATGATAAAAGAGAATAGGGCTAGAGAAAGCACCAAAACAAGTGATTTTAAATTACCCTCTCAATTCTAGGATCAACTTTCACTCAAGTGGTTTTACCGACAGGTTGATGTTTTCTAAAACCACTGTGCGCTGATGAGAACTCTGGCCTGGAAGCCTGCAGAGCTGGGTGCCCCTATAGCTTTCCTCAGCTGTGTACCCACGCTTCAGACCTGGTCCATAAATGAGGAGCATGAACTAGACAAGCTGTAAGGTCTCTTTACACCTCAAAATTGGATTCTCTTTCTTTAAAAGAAATATTAATAATATTATAAAATGAATACAAAGAAATCTAAGATAAACGAGAGGAGTGCAGTACATTAAGAGAATGAGTTTTGAAATAAAACTAGCTTCAAATTCCACCTCCACCACTTGTGTTTTTTTTTTTTTTTTTTTTTTACAAATCATATAACTTCTCAAGCCTCAGTTTCCTCATCTCTAAAGTGGGAATAAGTCCACCTTCCACTCAGGATTGTTTTGCAGATTAAATGAGAATGCATGTAAATTCCAAGGCATAGGTCTGGACAATCAGTAAATGCCTAATAAATGATTATTGTTATTAGCTATGGGTATTCCATAAATGGCCCAATTACTTCTTGACAAGTTTAAAAAAAAAAACTATTTATATCTGATAATAAACTAATTTTAAAAGCTTATTCAGTAGGGTGCCATTGCAAGAATCATGGGGGTCATTTTCCAAAGAATTTTAGTATCCAAATATTTCTTAGAACTGGCTTGGGAACAAGAGAATTTGACAGATGGCACTTTATACCCAGTGTGATGGGCATGAATCTGTCCCGTCTCCACTGAGTGAGCTCTGCAGAGGCAGCTTCCTGGTGGTTGACACCCTTCAGAGAGAACGGCTGCCTTGCACTTCCTTCCTTCTCCCTGCTTTGTAGAATTCATTGCAGTATTGGTGATCTTTTGATGCTGAGATTTAGCAATGGGATTTATGAGTTGCTGGGGAAGTGAAACCTTCTCTAGCAAAGTTCCTATTACCAGCAAGCAGAGAAGGAAAATAAAAGGTTTTTTAAGGAATTAAATGTTCATGGGACTTCCCTGGTGGTGCAGTGGTTAAGAATCCGCTTGCCAATGCAGGGGACATGGGTTTGAGTCCTGGTCCAGGAAGATCCCACATGCCGCTGAGCAACTAAGCCCGTGTACCACAACTACTGAGCCTGCGTTCTAGAGCCCGCGAGCCACAACTACTGATGCCCACGTGCCACAACTACTGAAGCCCGCGCGCCTAGAGGCCATGCTCCGCAACAGGAGAAGCCACCGCAATGAGAAGCCCGCGCACCAGAATGAAGACCCACGCAGCCAAAAATAAATAAATTAATTAATTAATTTTAAAAAAATGTTCATAATAGAATCTAACATCGACATGTGTGATCCTTCCCCAATAGCAGGTGTCAAGAGGAGGACATGGACATCCTGAACACCTCAGGGAAGTAGTAATTCCCAGACTTTTGATATCACAGACTAGTAAAATTTCAAAAGAAGACTGTTATAAAACTACCAGGTTTTAGGTGACCAAGAAATGATACCTAAAGCAAACCATCACCATCCTTTTATAAAAGGAAAAAAAAATTAACCCCTCAAAGTAAGAGATCCCAAGATTAAAAAAAAAAAAATCCTTTAAATTGAACAAACTTAGTACTAAAATTAAACACGAAAAGCCTCCTGCACTGTCTTTATTCTTATTTTTCCATAGGCTGGTGTAACTGTCACTATGGATCCACTCTGGAAACAACTGCTCAAGAACGGACTGCAGGTTGATCCCCTCATGCCATCCGATCCAGGACACAGCGTCTCATGGAGGCACCAAGGGCCACACGGTGGACATCTGCTGTCTTGGTCATCATCTTCCAAGGACACAGATGTACCCTTAAAGCTCCTTGTCTTAACTACCAGTTGTGGGCCTGTCAGCCACAAATGTTTCAAAACTTTCTGAAGGTTTCGCCAGTCAATACCAGCCTTTCTGTACAACTATGCAAGATGGTGGTTCTCAGTCTTGGCTGCACACCAGAATCACTTAGGAGTAAAGAGGGCTCTTTTCAAAATGAAACTCCACTCCCAGAGACTCTGACTCAATAGGTATGGGGAAAGGTCTGCGCTCATGTAACTTTAAAACCTTCCCCAGGCTGATTCTGATGCCAGCCAGAGCTAAGAAAAACTGGTACCCTATTTTTTTTTGCATTTATCCTGAATTTATATCTTATAAAGCTTTAAGGAATGCACCTCTTCATGCATTCCTTCAGGTGTCAAATACCAAGGCAGGGCCTGCCATGTGTGGGGCACTAGGAAATCAGTGCAGCACAAGACAGATACATCCCTGCCTTCATCACATTGACAGAGTACTGGAGCAGGCAGACAAGGAAGCAGGCGATTAAAACAGCACACTCAGGTTTGCTAGGATTAGGGAAACAATCCAGGTTTCCTCTGTCCCTAATCTAGTGGTTTCATGGGCTTCAGAGACATCTCCTCCCAGCTGTCTTCTTCCAGATACTAGAAACTCAAATATTTACATCAGAAAAGCAGATGGGCAAGGCTCTGTCCTCATGGAGCTTCCATTCTGGCAGGACTGTCTACCCTTTCTAGGTACCATTACGTTGCTCACTCCAGCTCTGGTGTCTTGCCTAAAGTCAGGTGCCCAGGCTTTGAACAAAGCACAGTAGAAACTCAATTAAGACTGTGTTTTCTGTTTTGTTGCCAAAATATTTTGATGAAGCTTAGTATTTCCTGTCCTTTTTAATCTGCAAAAACAAGCTGGGACAACACTGTGCAAGTATTTTCAAAGCCCTGTCCTGGATTCTCCCACCAAAATATCATCCTATGACAGCTCCATAATTCCCTCCTTAATACCTGACTTCACATTTGCCCACAAAGAAACTCACCTGCAAATCTTCTGATGACTAACATATCCTAGCACAGCTTCCCTGAAGTAAATCCCCACTGGTTAGCTATTTCATAATTCAGAAGAGCTTACTGTCATCTGTAAACCTAGAAATTCCACTGGGTACTCCTTCTTTTGGATCAATTATGTAAGTAAGACCTAAGGGACCCCACTGTTTACACACCTCCAAGCAGAGATGTCTTTAGCCTTAGACTTAATTTGTGGTCTTTAAGGTAGGTGGATACTAATGCGTGCTCTGTCACTACATCCGCTCCCTGGGCCTCAATTTCCTCCTCTATCTAATTCAAACGTTGATCACTCCCATCTATAAAATTCTCTCCTCCTACTCAAAAATGATACACTGAATCCTCAAACCCAAGGTGACTTCAACTTTGATACAGCCTTTGAAAGTGTAAAAGGACAGTCTCCAAGGGTTTTCAAATATTTCCCCCCCTCAAGAAATCTCATAAATCCACAAAAATCCCTTCTTCTCATAGGAATATCCTTCATCTCCAGAGGATACGGACAGGTTTCCCATGTGGGCTAGCACAGAAGTGAGAGCAAGGAGACTGTACCATCTGGACAGGCAACACACCTGCAACAAATCGGGGTACAATGGACATTCATAACAAAGAGGTTACACATTTTGGCTATGAGATCTGGAATTTTGTTCTAGTACTCTCTACACTGTTGGATGGCGACCACCTGAATCAAGTAATTTATTTAAATCTAGTTTGCTGGATAGATCTAGAACATTTGGAGAACTTGGCACTAAGCTACCTAGGATTTCTAACCTGTCTGCTTCAAAAGACATCCAAGAATGGTTAATTTCCTAATGTCTTCTCAGTGAAGACATGTGAAATCTGATAAGTGTGATATTACACCACCAACAAGCTAAATCTTAGTACTGGGAGAAAGGCCTATCTCTAATCCCCAACACCCCCCACCCCTTCCCCAAATGTAAAGCTGTCACTAATGAAGTATTTCAGGCATACTAGCAAAAAAAAAAAAGAAGAAAAAAAAACACTTAGCCTGAGTGGGAACAAACTTCATCCATGGTTTTTGCCAATACCAGTTATTAGCCAGTTTACCTCTTCACAAATTTCAAAAGCAACCCGGATTTGGCAAGCTTCAGATTTGCACAGAACATTAGCAATGCTCTTCCAGATGTCTAAACAGAATTACAAAGACCCCAGAGGAGTACCGATTTCAGAAGCTTGCAACAGCCTGAAATAATTTCGAAAGGGCACCTCAGGTGCAAACATTAGCAAGAGCCAAACTCAGTGTAGCTTGGCCACGAACACAAATTTCTCAGACGCCCCTAAACTTGGGGCTAATCAACCCCCGGAATTCACCTCCATCACCCAGCACGCCCAGCTCTCAAATAGGACCAGCAGTGCCAAACAAAGTACTGGGTTTCATGAAGTATTAATGTAAGTGACTACAAAGCTTTCGACAAAGTCATCCTCCACTCCTCTCTCATGTGATTACAAGGCAGAACTAAGATTTTAAAATCTCAAAAGGCCTGAAGACTGGACCAAAATAAATAGGATAGCACTGAACAGGGACAAAAACAAACCAAAAAACGTCCATTCAACGTCACACACACACACACACACACACACACACACACACACAAATCTACATGATGAACACAGGATGCAGCAGCTCATACAACAAATATCTGGGAGTTTTGACTGTCCAGAATCCTGCACATGAGTCTGTGCTGGGCAGTTTTGCAAGCTTAAGCTGCAGAAAGTAGATGCTTGTGCCTTGGTCTCAATTACCATATTCAATTCCCGTCGCCATAACTTTCCATGAGAGATGTGGACAAACTGAGAAGACAGAAACCATGTCCCATGCAGGACTGTGAAAAGAAATGGGACTATTTTGCTTTCAGAAAAGTTAATCAGCTGGAGGGCCAGGAGGGGGACGTCATTCTGTCTTTGCCCATTCGATGGGCTGTCCTGGGGAAGTGGGTAGTTCCAGAGGAAAAGAATCAACAGAACAAAGTTTCGGGGAGGCAGTCTTCAGCTCAAATAATAATCATACACACAGTCCAAAGATATGATGACATGTTTTCATAAGTACAGAGGTCCCTGTTCCTGGGGGTGTTTAAACAGAGGCTGCCTCACAAGTATAAGAATTTACTAAAGTAAAGAAGTTAGACCAAGACTTCTCTAAAATACCAGTTCTAATTCTGTGACTCTCCACTTACCCAATAGTATACTGCCCTGCTAGCTCATCTGCCACTCTCTCTCAAAAATGCCTTTTTCTCTGATTAGAATTTGCCCAGATCCTAACCACTTCTGGCCTGAGCATAGCAGAAGTCTCCCAGATTGGCTTCCCAACCTCAACGTCCTTCCTCACATGTCAAAACCACCTCCTTCGAGGCCTATTCTGAGATGTAACTTCACTTCACAGCGGCCTTTACCTTCCCTGTCTAGGCAGGGTTCCTCAACCGTGGCACTACTGATGTTTCACATGGGATAATTCTTTGTCATGGGGGATATCCTGCACATTGCAGGATGTTTAGCAGGATCCATGGCCTCTACTCACTAGATGTCAGTAGCACCTGCCTCCTAGCTAGGACAAGCAAAAATAAAACCATGCCCAGATATTCCCAAATGTCTGCTGGGAGGCAAAGTCACCCCCTGTGGAGACCCACTCTTGAGACAAATGATTAACACCACTGACTTGTGGTTTAAGTTTTCCACTAACTAGATTCCCTCTACCTCCCTTCATCAGTCATGTTCTCTGCTCCAGCCAGGCAAACCTATTTTTGACCCATGACACACCTCAACGCTTCCCCTAATACGTGCTCCTTCCCTCTTCCCCAACACACACAACACTCCCGGCTGGCTCCAAACACCCTTTACATCTCGGTATTCCTTGGCCTCCTAGACAAATGCAATCCCTTGCTTCTGGTGGTGTCCTCACGTGGGCGGTCTTACTTGCCCTCTATTCGTACAAGAATCCTCTCCTTCCTCGTTAAGGCATCACAGCACCCACTCTGGTTCTCTGCTTCTTGCTGGTACTCAATAAATATTGGCTGGCATTTCTCAGAATGTCAACATCAGCTCCAATGATACATGAAAAATACGTGAAACCCCTTACCAACTGCCATTTCAAGAACATATGTAATCATGAGCACACAGTTTTGACAAAACTTTGACTTTTTCATAGCTAGTGCCAATTTACCTACAGTACTGAGACTGAACCAAGTTTGATTTCCAAAGTACAACTACCAAAATAATTTAGCTATTGGGACCTTACAAACACAGCAAACTTTTAAAAAATTAATCAAAAAAGTTCTGTTCAATATAAAAATTAAGAAAAAAAAGGTCAAGTTTTGACCAAGTTTTTTAAATTCCGTAAACTTTGGCAGAAAGAAAAGGATACAAATATGGCTCAATACTTTAACTGTTGCATCATACACCATTCCACATGGTCATGAAGAGACTGGAGGACTGGGTCATGTGAGGACAGTTTCCTCTCCAACCTTCTGATGTGTTAGGTTTTAATCAACAAAGTACACACGCACACACCCTCAATAAAAATGAGACAAATCTAAGATAAAATGTTCAAATATATAAATAAACCATGCCGATTCAAGATTTTGGATTGCTTTTTCCCCAGCTCTATGGATTACCTAATCATTTCATGGGAGGCTCCCTTACTAACCTATAGAGACCAAGGACTTCGCCGGAACCCTATTTTACCTAATTTTCATCTCAGGATCTTTCCTATCTTGTTCTTATATTTTAACAGGGTTTTAGTCACTTGATGTAGAATACAGGAAAAGAGACAACTCTCACCGTGTCCTAGCTGATGGGAGGTGTCTGGTCAGTATTAATGGGTTGTAAAAATAAATGCTGCCTGAAGACCCTATTTACTGGGAATGGTGCAGGTTTCTTCCCACAGGTCTGTACCATGCAGAGGCCCCAGAAGCTCTGGCAGGGAAGGTCTGAATCACTGTCATTCTTGGCACTTGGAAGCGCCCTTCGGTTGTTTATGAAGTAAACAGCCCTCACCAGTACTGCAGACGGGAATTCCCTGCCTGCCCAGACTCTTCCAACTTCTGGCACAGAACACATAATAGGTGCTCAATAAACGCAGCCTGACTAGAATTTTATTATCAAAGCTGCTAAGGAAAGTCTCCATAAGTCAGCTCTCTCTTTACTCCTGAATCTCTCAAAATATGTCCTCAAAGCTTTCTTTGCCCAACAAGAAATATTTTTTCAAAGTCAAGGAGAAGGAAAGGAGGAAATCTGCAAAACAGAAGGAGCCACATAGGAGCCCAAGTGGCTCAAGCTGGGCCCCACAGTCGGCTAGGGCTCCCCGATACCTATTCCCCATCCCCTGAGCCTCCTGAGTGCTCCCACACTCTCACCTTTGCACTATTTCTTTCCTGAAACCCTACGTCCCCACCTTCTGCCACATACACCCCCAACTGCGTATCCAAATGGGACCGCATACCCCACCTCCCCCTCTCCAGCAGGGACCTACCTCTCCTCCCCTCGACCTGTGGCAGCTCTTCTTTACCGCGGCTGGCTTTGTAAGAAACCAAAAAAACTCATCTCTTTATCCATAAGGGATACCCCAAATAAAGGGGGAGAGAAAGAGGAAGGCCCCTATCAACCCTCCAGTAAGCGGAGGTGATGAGTCCCTGAGCAACCACCCCCAAGCCTCCTCCTTCCCAAGCCACTGAACGGGATTCGAGCAGAAGTCCGGCTCCCAAGTGCCCACGCTTCCAAACAAGCTAGAAGCGGATTATACCGGTACCCAACCCGGAGATGGCCCGCGGCGGGCTGGGTGCACCTGCGGGCCCCCGGCTCCCTCCCTCTCGCGCTGAGGGCGGGGCGGGCCCTCACTTCCCAGTCCAGCCCACCCGGCGCGGGAAGGAGGCGGAGGGGAAGCGTTTCTGGAGAAGTTGAAGGGCTCACCTTCTGGGCAGCGGGCCAGGGAGGCCAGACACCAAACACCCACCTCCGGGAAGAATCAGCGGAGCCGTAACCGGGTCCCCCCACCCTTCCGATGGGGCGGAGGGAGGCGAGAGAAGGGAGCGCGCGTGGGGGGAGCCGAAGGGAGGCGGTCGCAGGCACCGTCCTCTCGCGGGGCCCACTCGGCTGCCGCGGCGCCCGCCGCTCAAATTGCCGAAAGCGGAACGATCTTCGGGCCCCAGCGGGCCGAGGCGGGCGCCCGGCCCGGCCCCGCTCGCCTTCCCCGTCCCTGGGCTCCTGGCCCCCCGGCAGCGAGGTCCCAGCCGCAGCCTCCTCTCGGGCCGCGGCGCCGAGGGGCAGGTCGCCGGCGCCGGGGTGGCGCGCGTCGGCTCCGGCGCGGCTCCCACCGGCGCAGCCCCCGGCCCCTGCCCCGGAGAGGCGCGCACCAACCTTGGGGGGCAGCTTGGCCGCCTAGCCCCGGCTTAGGCGGAGGCGGGAGGTGGCGGCATCACCTGCGGCGTGCGGCGGCTGCTCCCGGACGTGCCGGGGCGGCGGAGGCGCGCGGCGCCCAGGACCCTGCTTCCGCGGCCCCGCCCGCGGCTGCCACCTCGAAGCGCGGCGGAGGAGCCGGGGCACCACGGGCGGCGGCAGCGGCGGCGACGGGAGCAGCAGCACATGACTCTGTAGCGGGGGGAATTAAACAAAGCGTAACATGGACTCCGGGCCCGTGCAGGCGCTGCAGCTCCGGGACCAACCGCAGCCAGCGAGCGCCGCGACTGGCTCGGCCGCAGCCAATGGGGCGGGCTCGGGCCTCCATGTGATGGCGAGCTCTCTCCCCCGCCGGCTCTCCCGCGTCTGTCGGAGGTCTGGGCGCTTCCGCCGCCGGGCGTGCTGGCCGGAGGGGCGGCGTGGCGAGTTCGGTGGCCCGGGGTCTGACGCTGGCGGCGGGAGGCTCCTGGACTGCGCGCAGGTGCAGCCGGCGGGGAGGGGCAGCCGCCGTAGCTCGCAGTCGCCCCATCGCTCAGCTGAAAAACGCCCACCTGGACAGGGCGCGGGGCCCGGCGGCCAGTGTCGCCAGGCTGGCGCGAGGCCACCTCAGGAACCTTCATCCCCCCCTGGGGCTATCCTGTCAATTCAAGCTCTGATAGTAAGACGGGGGGCGGGGCGGGGGGATGCAATGAAATGGTGGGGGGAAATTTGCGTAAAAGTCATTTCGGCGGCTTCCAACCCTACGGAGAACGCACTTTCCTGGGATTTGGGGCACACACAACTTTATCTTGGCACGAATAGCTTCCCACCCTCATTTGTTCAGTGTCTGCTATTAAACATACACGAGAGAGTCAGTTCTTGTTTTAATCTGAGTCTACTCTTTTTCCCCCCATTCTTTTATGCCAAAAATGTCTTGTATCTGAAGCAGGCAGACGAAAGGTTGTCCTCCGCTAAGAAGTGTTTCCCAACCTGATAGTTTTCCCTCTTGTTTTTGTTGTAAGATCAAAGTATATTTGCAGTCTTTTTCGTGGGTGGGGAGACGTAGGGGTCAAGAAATAACGTCAGGAGGGATGTTTGGAATTGTTGGTTTTTAACATGACAAATGGTTCCAGCCCAGTACTTCAATATCTCCTTTTATCTGAATCCACCCGTTTCTGTGAACAATGGGAAATCTCATCTCTCTTCTACCAAGTTCTCTCCAAGTCAGTGAATGTTCAATCAGCATTTACTAAGCATCTAAATGTTGTTCATAAGCATGCTGCACCAAATGTTACAGGTACTCAGGAAAGTGTGAGTTCAAATATAATGAGACAGTAAAGAGAGTGGTTTTCTAGGGTTTCAGGAAGGACTTCAGAGAGAAGGGAGTAGAACTGACCCTTGGAGAGTGAGCACTTGTTCCTCAGGCACTGGAAGTAAAGTAGAGCAGCCCTGAGGAGGAGTATGAACAGACGTCCAGGACACACTCAAGGGACAGTCCTAGACTGCTCACAAGATGACACTAGATTTTGAGCCCTTTTGACGTCCTCTTGCTTTCTCACTTTCCCTGCCCTGTCCCTTGTGCCAGCAACCTCTCCTATTCCACAAACCCAGCCAAGAAGGAGGTATGTAGGCAGAAGCTGCGGCAGGTGATCTAGTTACAGTACCAGATTCGCTGATCTGGGAGGTTAGAGCTGTTTTAAAACTGTTAACGTCTAGTGGTGTGATGTTTGTTTGGATTGAAAACACCTCACTGCTATAATTAATCTGGAATGTTTTGCTGTTTGTAAAAACACTGTTCTGTGTTTTGATCTCCCCTGAGTTTTAAACTATGATTCTAGATTTGAGAGAAATGTGATTTCTGGAGTGGGATAACTTGAGAAAAGAAAAAAGTAATACTCAGAAAACAGTCAAATGTAGAGAAAGAGGTACATATTCTTATAAATGAGTGCAAATTTGGTAAATCCCTTTGGAGGACAATATAGCAATTTGGGATGAAATTAATATGTGAGGTTCTTTTGACCAGGCAATTCCACATCTAGGAATTTATACTTTGGACATATGTGTGCAAAAATTATGTATTTCAGAAATATTTACACACATGTAGAAAAATGTAAGTACAGGTATGTTTATTACAGCATTGTTTATAACAGAGGAAATGTATAACGGTGTATAAGTCTAATAACAAAATCCCAGTAGGGAACTGGTTAAGCAAATTTAACTTGTTTTATAAAAATAAGAGACCTATTTGTACTAACATGAAAGAATGTCCAAAATCTGTAAGTGAAAAAAGCAAGTTGCAGAACAATATGAATAGTATGATCCCATTTTATTTGCATATTTTGTCAAAAATACACATGTTATAAAATGTATGCTTAGAGGAAATCTGGAAGCATATATAACAAGCAGTTAACAGTGGTTATCTCTGGATGTGGGATTACTAGGGCCGTTTGCTTTCCATTACAAATTTCTGTATGTTTGAATTGTTTTTATGTTGAGCACCTATTACTTTGATAATAAGAAAAGTAGTAAACAAAAAAAATTTTAAGATAAAATTGCTAAGAGCTGTACCAATGACAAATAATGAAGATCACTCTGAGGGTCTAGGAAGCAAAAAAAAGGTCAGCTTCCCCTATTCCCCAAGGAAAACAAACATGTAGGAGGCAGTAAAGAATGATAACTGATTTGACATTGGATTCAAAATGAAGAAATATGATAGAAGAGGCATCTGAGGCTACTCTAGGCCTGTTTACAGGGATCTGGTGGGGCAAACACAATAAGGCCTCAAGGAAGTTTTAGTCAGCAGAGACTTAAGAATAAGGACTTACTGTCCTTTGTTGAGTTATGGTCACAAATCGGCAACTATTCCAGCACTTGTTAAATCTGTATCACACTAATAATGACAACAGCTAACACAGTGCTTGTGCTAGGCCAAGCACTGCTCTAAGTACTGTACATGTGTCCACTTTTAGTCCTTGCGGCAACCCTAGGAGAGAAATACTACTACTATCCTCATTTTTTAGAGACGCCTGGAGAGGTTATATAAGCAGTGCAAGATCACACGGCCTTTAAATGGCAGAGCTAGACTTTTAAGCCCCGAAGCCTGGCTCTAGAGGTCCAAACACTCACAATACTGAGGACCATGTAAGATAAAGGCCTTTATACATCATCTCTTTCTACCAAGTATTGTGATTCTAAGTTGATTTGTGTTTACCTAAACTGTAGCACTTGGCATGCCCTAAGGCACTCAACACTTCAAAAAAAAAATAAAGTTACTTATTTTTGGTTGCGTTGGGTCTTCGTTGCTGACGCGGGCTTTCTCTATTGCGGCGAGCGGGGCTACTCTTCCTTGCGGTGCGCGGGCTTCTCGTTGAGGTGGCTTCTCTTGTTGCGGAGCACGGGCTCTAGGCGCTCGGGCTTCAGTAGTTGTGGCACGTGGGCATCAGTAGTTGTGGCTCGCGGGCTCTAGAACACAGGCTCAGTAGTTGTGGTACACGGGCTTAGTTGCTCCGTGGACCAGGGGTCGAACCCGTGTTCACTGCATTGGCAGGCGGATTCTTAACCACTGCGCCACCAGGGAAGTCCCAGTAATACTTATGGAATGAGTGAATGAATAACTGACTTTCCCACTAGAGAAGAATCTGAGCTCCTTGGAGGAGTGATTTTGCATTGTTCCTGTGTTTGTCACCCAGTAGCGTGCCCAACATGTGGTAAGCGATATGAATTTCAGTAATCTGTAAACATGTTTTTGAAAAGTTGTGCAAAAATCAAGCTTTATAAGTTGATCCCAAATACATCCCAAATATCCAAAAGGGTAGCTTATGAATAATATCATGATGAATTCCTCATAGAGTGAAGAATAGCCGTGGTGGGACAGAGCTAAATCTGGTTGCACCTGTATAACCGTACACAAATAAATGTGGAATATATTTGCTTGGGAAGTGGCAGTAACGCTGATGAGCTCAAGAGCTACAGGATTTCAAATTATATGAGCCTCTCTCTCTTTCTCTCACCTCTCTTGGTTATTGAAATGGAGATAATAGCACCAATCTCCAGATATTGTGAGACCAAGGATTCAATCACATATGGAAAGGTCTTAGCCAAGTGCCTAGAACATAGCTACTGTTAAGTAAATACTACCTACTGTAAGTGTATCCACATATTATAAGTGTGACAGATTTCTTAGTCTATGGTTATTCTGTAAATACTGCAGCTTACATAACATGCAACACCTGGGGGCTCACATACATATAAGGCTTAGAAATTACATAGTCGCGGTTCAACCTAAGCACGTGGTAAGCAGTACTCTTATCTTTCTTCTCCTGTGCTACCTCCCACTGTTCTCTTCTATCTCTTTACATGGGTTAAAACCATTTTACTTCTTAGGCCTATTTAAACTCTCAACCTTGGAGGTAGGAAGCAAATTGTCTGCCTTCTTCACAGCTAAGGAGACTGAAATGCTGGAGACCAGACTAGAAATGAATAGGTGGAGGGTGGAGAACAGTGTGGAGAAAAGGAACCGAGTGGGGTGCGTAAGGTAACTCTCGATGCATCCTGACATAACATAAGGTCCAAAGGGAAAGGAGAATTGCCAGACTGCTATAGTTAGAAATTGAAACTAGAAAAACTAAGGGTAAATGTGTTAATCAACCACAATGAGAAGAAAGAAATGGACCTATACCTTCTAAAATGGACTCATAGGGAGATCAGATCAGGGTTGCCTGACTGGTAACCCAGAGCTTCTTAATTGGTAACCCTAGTCTAAGTATTCGCTTCATTGGGGAAATTTTTTTTAAAAAGCATAAAGAAATACCAAAGCCAACTACTTGAGAGTCTGTACCCATATCCTCTGCCTTCCTGCCTGCTACCACTAAGGATGAACTTATCCATGTTCTTATCAAAAGCCAGTCCCTTCACTTTTGCGCCAGATCTCATTCAATCTCAAATGATAACTCTAGCAATTGAGCCCTGTCCCCTTTCCCCTCTCTACTGGATGACTGCCATCACCATTTTTTTAAATGTTATTCTCCCATCATTAGGAATAAAGTTTTTCTTGACCCCGCTTTCCCCAGTCCACTTCTTCTCTTTCCCTTGCATCTAAACATCTCAAAAGAATTGTTTATACTTATTATCTCCAATTCAGTTCTTTCCATTTTCTCTTCAACTCCATCTAATCGGGATTTTACCCATTGCATCACTGAAATTGATCTTGCAAAGGACACTGTCATCTCGTTTTGTGCTAAATACAGTGATCAATTCTTGGCCCTTAATTGACCTCTCAGTGGCATTGAACACATTGACTACTCCCTCCTCTTTGGTAAGCTGTCTTCTCCTCCCTTCCAAGATACCCCTCCAAGGAGCTCATCTAGTCTTAGAGCTTTGGATTCCCTCTCTATGCCAACAACGCCACATTTACATCTCCAGCATAGTTCTCTCTCCTGAGTACCAAATTGCATTTCTAACTGCTTACTTGTTTTTCCCATTAGACCTCTAATAGATACCTCAAAATTGAGTTCAAAACCAAACTGATTTCCCCCAGAAAGCTGTGCAACCCACACAGATTTCCCACTCTTAGTAAATGGCAAGTCCATCTTTCCACTTGCTTGGGCTAAAAGCCTTGGAATCATCCTTGACTCTTCTCTCAGAACCTACGTCACAACTGTAGTAAATCCTATTGGCTCTACCTTCCAAACACACACCCTCCAATGCTATACCTAGGTTCCATCCACTGTCATCTCTCTCCTGGGCTAA
This sequence comes from Balaenoptera acutorostrata, assembly GCF_949987535.1. Taxonomy (NCBI): domain Eukaryota; kingdom Metazoa; phylum Chordata; class Mammalia; order Artiodactyla; family Balaenopteridae; genus Balaenoptera; species Balaenoptera acutorostrata. The sequence goes on along the minus strand of NC_080064.1, from coordinate 79,566,466 downwards.
CTCACTAGCCACTTCACTAGTCTATGTGCTTCCATTTCACGCTTTTGTCCCATCCCTCCCTTACAGTGTATTCTCAACAGCAGCCAAAGTAATCCTTTTAACATGTAAGTCTAGTCATCTCATTCCTTTGTCCAAGCCCTGTGATAGCTCCCCATTTTACTCAGACTAAAGCCCAAATCCTTACATTGGTTTGCAAGGTTCTTACCTGATCTGCATCCCCTAAGCACAACCATATCTAAAATTGAAACTCCCTTCCTACTCCCATTCCTCTTACCTTGCTTTATTATTTTCCTCTGAGCACTCATCATTTACTTATTTTATATATATACAGTTTAATAGCTATCTCTCCCTGCTAGAAAATAAGCCCTTTTTAAAATAATAAACTTTTTAATTTTATTTTATTTTAAAATTTTTATTTGGCTGCGCTGCACGGCATGCAGGATCTTAGTTCCCTGACAAGGGATTGAACTGGTGCCCCCCTGCAGTGGAAGCTTGGAGTCCTAACCACTGGACCGCCAGGGAAGTCCCTAGAATATAAGCCCTTTAAAGACAGGAAATTTTATCTGTCTTGCTCATTGATGTATCCCAGGTATTTAGAATAGTGTCTGACACATAGTAGGCACTCAATAATTACGTTTTAATAAATGAATAGATTTATTACAGATTTTTAATCAATACAAATAAGGAAATTTTTTCCTAGGAAGAGATTTTTTCATATCATGCTGTTCTCTAAGTAGTTGTTAATTGAGAAAAGGCATTCATATTCAGTCTCCAAGTCTTTTATTAAAACAGTACCTGGTAGTTTGTGTGGCAAAAGAAGAAACTTAGTAGAAAATATTACCTTTTTGTTAGTTCTCTAGCAAACAGGAAAACAAGCTCATCTGAGTTAACCAAAAAATTGCAAAATAATAATTCTAAAGTCCTAAATTATATTCTTACTAAGGAAAGTATTTAAGCAAAGTAACACAGTAGTGAAAAGAGTAAGTTAGAGAAGATTAAACATTCACTTCTTCGTGACGTATTACTTTAAAACTGTCATGTTGTGTAGTAAAGTGGCTATGTAGTCTAATCTGGCTCAAAGAAAAGGTTTAAATGAAATAAAAGAACATAGATGTGACATAAAATAGCAAGTGGGGACCTTAATTACAGTTTTGGCAGTTGAAAGTTGAAATGACACAGAAATCCTAAGAAAAAGCACTGTGGAAAGGAATCGGGCTAGACTTTAAAACAAAACAGAACCAGCTCCCAGAGCAAACTGATTTATACGGTCGTTTGAAAAGAGGAAGGAAGGGTGATTGCCGTTTCCAAATGGTGAGTTGAATGTTTAAAAATCCACACGGAACCCACCCCACCACCCCCGTTTGGGATGTCTCCTTAGAGCTTTGTCTGTGGGAAGGGAAGATGAGCGCAGCCGGAAACCTGACCTGTCAAGATGAGGCTGAGCAGGACTTGGGCTGGAGAGAGGAATGTGAACACAGGAAGAGAAAAGCCAGCCTGGAGGGTTTTCTTACTCAAGGGTGAAATGCTAGCATTCTGGGTTTGAAAGATTATTATGTCTATAATTACTGTCTGAAACTTAATCTGATAGATCTTTAAAACAGTGTGGCCTGTGGGAGTTCCCTGGTGGCCCAGTGGTTAGGACTCCCAGCTTTCACTGCCAAGGGACCGGATTCAATCCCTGGTGGGGGAACTAAGATCCCACAAGACGCACGGCACTGCCAAAAAACCCCAAAACAAAACACTCAAAAACAAAAACAAACAAACAAACAAAAAAGCAGTGTGGCCTGGAGATGACTTGAAAATAAAGTTGAGGGTGGAGAGTCGTCATGGAACTAAAAGTCTGCTTTGTCCTAGGGTGAGCAGCTCCCTGGCATAGGCAGTGGGGACACAGAGGAGGAGGTAACCATCCTGGCCCCTGTTTCTGATCACTCTCCCAGCCCAGGCAGGGCCCCGGAGCCAAAGGGCAGCTAAGTCTCAATCTAAATCTGAGTTCCTGAGACCAGGTGACCAGGGGCCTCCCATTCCCTGACATCCCCTGGAAGTTTATTTCCAGCGTGCTAATGGATAGTTCCTCTTGCCACTTCCCTCCCTGATTTTTGCCTCATCTCCTAAAATCTCTCCTCTTTTCTCTCTTTCTCACTCAGTAAGAGTTCTGTGAGTAACCATGTTCGTCCCCCTTCTCTTTTTGTGATACCTGGGTGACAATCTGTGCACCCACGGCCTGCAGATGTGTTTTAACTGCAGAGTGTTTTCTAAAAATCTTTTTCAATTAGCTGCCAATATTTAATAATCAGGAAATGTCACATAAATACCCAGATTTCCAGCACTTTTAACAACCAGAACATCTGGCAAACCTTGAGTAATTCCTGCACAGCAAGCTCGTGCTGGGGCTGAGCCGCTGCTGCCCCCTTTCAGCTGCTTCTCTCTCTGCAGTTCACAAGCACCCAGGCCACTCCTGATGGTCTGCGGGGTGGGAGTGTGGGGGGGCGGGGTAGGGGCGCCTGCTGCCCTTTATTATTTTGTGCGTGTTGTTTTATCTGTAACAGGGATCGTTCTCTGTACCACGTCTTAACGTTTCCTCCAAAAGTGCTTCACGTTCCCTATACGTGACCTACCTTTAAACTACCTATCTGGCTCCTCTAGTCTCTTGAGGCTGTGATCCGTAGTTTACATTATCTGGCTATACGCCCAGGGTTTCAACAAGGAAACCTCAAGATAGAATTTAAGAATGAGGCGGTGGCAGGCCTTAAGCCCCAAAACAATCCAAGACAGTATATAATCATCGGTGGCTAGACTGAGGACACACTTCCAACCAGGGCTCTGATAGTCATACCTTATAAATCACTATAAAGAATTTTCACGGGAAACGTGGTTCTCAAGCAATTCTGTGAGGTGTGGATCACTGTCTCCCTTTGTACAAATGCAAAAACCGAGACAGAAAAGTAAAGGGATTTTCCCATAACCACACAGCTCATAAACACTGGACACAGGAACCCAGCCCAGATTTTTGAGGCCACGTTCAGTGCTCTTTATAGCTACTGCATCATAGCTGCTGCACATCGACCTTGAAAATCAGTGTGCTGTGATTCTGAGAAATCTTTAGAAGGCTCTTTACCATCAACTAAATAACATGTTTCAATGCCTCACAGCTCAGCTAGTGTGGAGAAATCTTGGAATCATCTTTGACTCACACCCCTCCAGCTCCCATATCTATCCAGGTAAATGGTCCTGTCTATTTCGCTTTTAAAATAACTATTCTACCCAAATGTTTCTCTCCATTCCCTCTGCATAATCCCCAACCCAAATCCATTGACTCATTCTTGAATTAATGTAATGGTCTCCAGCCGAGGCCCTTACCCAGCATGCTCTTCTCCCCCCCTCACCCCAATCTATATTTACAAGCGAAGTAGATGGCTTTGTGATACAGCTTTCTGGTGCCATTGCTTGCCTCAGAAGCTTACAGTGGTTTCCTATGCATTAGCTATAAACCACTGGGTCTGATGTTCAAGGTCCATCCTATGGCAGCTGTGATATTGTTTCCAATGTCTACTGTTCTCCTCTGTGGGACATTTATACTTTCCCAAACAGCAACCTCAGTTTTGGCCACATGACTTGCTTTGCCAATGAAATGTGAGTGAAAGTGACATGGACCATTTCTTTCTTTTTTTTTTTTTTTTTAATTTTTATTTATTTATTTATTTATTTATGGCTGTGTTGGGTCTTCGTTTCTGTGCCAGGGCTTTCTCTAGTTGCGGCAAGCGGGGGCCACTCTTCATCGCGGTGCGCGGGCCTCTCACTATCGCGGCCTCTCTTGTTGCGGAGCACAGGCTCCAGACGCGCAGGCTCAGTAATTGTGGCTCACGGGCCTAGCTGCTCCGCGGCATGTGGGATCTTCCCAGACCAGGGCTTGAACCCGTGTGCCCTGCATTGGCAGGCAGATTCTCAACCACTGCGCCACCAGGGAAGCCCCGACCATTTCTTTTTAAAGGAAGAGCTCTAAGAGCTGTTATGGCTTCTCACCACCTCTCTTTTCCCTCTTCATGGGTTACTACTCTTACTTTATTTTATTTATTTATTTTGGCTGCGTTTGGGTCTTCGTTGCTGCACACGGGCTTTCTCTAGTTGCGGTGAGCGGGGGCTACTCTTCGTTGCGGTTGCGGGCTTCTCATCATGGTGTCTTCTCTTGTTGCGGAGCACGGGCTCTAGGCACCTGGGCTTCAGTAGTTGTGGCTCGCGGGCTCTAGAGCGCAGGCTTAGTAGTTGTGGCGCACGGGCTTAGTTGCTCCGTGACATGTGGAATCTTCCCGGAGCAGGGCTCGAACCCGTGTCCCCTGCATTGGCAGGCAGATTCTTAACCACTGTGCCACCAGTCCCTTCCTGGGGAATATTAATGTGCCAGATTAGAGCTGCTCCTTCAGCCTGGATCTTGGACTAAAGAAAATGTGGTACAGAGTTACAGCCAGCATGAGGGCTGAGCCTATGCTATGCAATTCAATGCAGACTTATAGGACGACTCCTGTTTATATAACATGTTCACATAACACGATCAAGAAATCAACCTCTGCTGTTGTAGCCACTGAGAGTCTTAAGTTGTTTATCATAGGGTAGCCAGAGAAAGAATACGGTACAGCCTCCATAAGCAGTCTGTTTCCTTGACCCCACACACTGTGCTCCTTTCCCAGGGCTCTTACTGGGGTATCTGTTGTCCATAGCTTTTCTAGTCCTCACTGAATTAGAGCCACTTAACTTGAACCTGTCATTTTCCTTGGTATCAACTTAGTCCCAAAAGATGTGCTTAAGATAGAGATTGCTGGCTCTGCCCAAGTTCTCTAGAGTAGGGCAATAGGAAATCAGAACCTTGTAGATATTCTGTTAGTATACACAGTAGAATGATCATACAATCTGACCCTTAATACCAAATGGTTGGTGCACTAATCAAACAAAGCTTTTAAATGTCTCGCCGTTCAAGATAACACATGAGGTTGCAAGCTTCAGAATCCACAACTTCTTTCTTAGAGATATATAAATAAAGTGACCAACGATTTGCTGAAAGTTAGATGGTTTCTGTGATTTCTTGAACTCTCGCTGCTGCCTTGGTGGCTGTTTTTTGCACACTATGGTGTTCTTAATTTGGATAGCAGCATTGTCAGTGGCTGCCCTGAAATATGACCCAGTTGCAGGATGAAATTACCAGAAGACTGATCCAAAGGTCCCCATCTCATGAACAACTATTCTCTTCAGACCCATTTTTTGTTATTCTCACCACCTGCCAACCTTTCTTTTTTTTAAAAAAATAAATTTATTTGGGGCTTCCCTGGTGGTGCAGTGGTTGAGAATCTGCCTGCTAATGCAGGGGACGCGGGTTCGAGCCCTGGTCTGGGAAGATCCCACATGCCGCAAAGCAACTAGGCCCGTGAGCCACAACTACTGAGCCTGCGCGTCTGGAGCCTGTGCTCCGCAACAGGAGAGGCCACGATAGTGAGAGGCCCACGCACCGCGATGAAGAGTGGCCCCCGCTTGCCACAACTAGAGAAAGCCCTCGCACAGAAACGAAGACCCAACGCAGCCAAAAATAAATAATAAAATAAATTAATTAATTTTAAAAAAATAAAGTAAAATAAATTTATTTATTTATCTATTTACTTATTTATTTTTGACTGAGTTGCGTCTTTGTTGCTGTGTGCAGACTTTTTCTAGTTGCGGTGAGTGGGGGCTACTCTTTGTTGCAGTGTGAGGGCTTCTCATTGCAGTGGCTTCTCTTGTTGCGGAGCATGGGCTCTAGGCGTGCGGGCTTCAGTAGCTGCGGCTCTAGAGCGCAGGCTCGGTAGCTGTGGCACACGGGCTTAGTTGCTCTGTGGCATGTGAGATCTTCCTGGACCAGGGCTCGAACCCGTGTCCCCTGCATTGGCAGGTGGATTCTTAACCACTACACCACCAGGGAAGCCCCTGCCAACCTTTCTTATTCACCCTTCTGAATCAGACCCAGTCACGCCTTCCTCATGAAGCCTCTCACTTTTCAGGATACCTGGATAGATGTTGAGAAAGGGTCCAGGGAGACATAATATAGCAATGTGGTGCCAGGGGCCTGGTTAAACGCTAAAGTAACTGTCTCATGAGTGCTCTAGCCCCAGGCTGCACCAAGGAGGCAAGGGGATCTTCAGAAGTTTTCAGAGGCAAATTAGGATCAGAAGCCAGGGACACAGAATTGGGCATCAGAAAGCCAACAGTGGCATTAAGCTATAGACAGCAAGCAGAATCATTGGCCAGAAAAGGATAAAAGAAAGGTGAGAGCAAGTTTGAAGTGAGGATTAGCAACTGAGACACCAGTTCTGCAAATACTGGGTTTGAGGCAGAACCTCTCTTCGTGTGGAGCCTAGAGGGTGTGGCAGGGTGAGGCAGCTCCCCCTTCAAGGATCTTCCATAACCACTTTGGTCCTCATAGAAAACCCTCTAATGCCAAGAAAAGGGTGAACACTAGCCACTGGCCCAAACCCTCCAGGTCTGCCCTGGCTCATGAGTGAGGGTTCTGAGGTCCTTGCAAGGAGGACACCTGCTGGGTGTCAGTCTGAGCAAGGGCAGCCAGGAAGGAGGAGAGAAGTCACAGGCTAGGAGTTGGTGAGAGGGGATTGGGGTTGGATTTGCAGAGAATTCAAGGGCAAAAGCAGGAAGTAGGGTGGAGGCTGGGGAGATGAGAAAGGGGCTGGACTGTTCAGAAAATAAGCAAAGTAGAACAAGGTCTGAGTGCAAAGTGGGGTCAGGAACAACCCAGAAAAGGGATTCTGACAGCTATTTGACTTTTAAGCATTGGTTTGGGGTAATTCTCCTGGGCGGGGAGTAGCACTTAAATATCAAGCTCTGACACACCCCTCCTACTGCTCTGAGCCATTGACTGTAAGATGTAATCATAGATTGTTTCATGTTTCCCCTGCTGTTTCACGTGTGTTTCTTTGACTCTCCCAACCAGATTCTAGACTCTGTCTTCTGATTCTTCAGTCTCTCCCCTTGTCTTGCGCAATTGTTACTAACTTATGAATTAATGCCCACCATCAATCCTTTGTATTCTGTGTTCTTCTTGCCATTGCCAAACATGCATTCATTCAACAAGAATTTATTTTTATACATTATAAATAAGAACAACATTTACTGAGTGCTTATTAGCTGTGAGTCAAACATTGTACTCATACACATACATCAATGAAACATTTTCTGGATCCCTGAAGAGCTCACAGTCTGGTGGGGGAGAGACAGAAATAAAAACAGAAAGATTTTACCCTGTCTAGTATATCAAGGGAGACTTCATAGTAGAGGTGATCATTTTGCTGGGTCCCAAAGGATGGATAAGAGTTCTCCTGGTAGACAGGGCAGGGAGACTTCCATGGGCAGAGGGAACAGTATGAGCACAGACACAGAGGTTGATTCTTCATCTCCACTCTATCCTGTAGCCATAGAACAAGGGACAAGGCCTCTTCTACACCTAAATTCAAGTCTTGAATAAGAACAAATACGCAATTTCTTTTTATGCTATGCATGAAGTGAATACTGTGGCTTTGTTCTTTGATCTCATTAGCAAACATGCAAGTAAAGCCCTCAGCCAATTGCTTTTTTGATGGGGCTGTTGAGTTTTGAAAATTGCTCGAGAGTCTTACGAGATTCTTTGCCCTTTTCATTATGAGCACTAGACTTGAGTGGCAACTCAGAAGAACTACTCTTCTCATCTTGTCTGCTTTTGATTAATTAACTGATGTTGTGTACAGCATGAATAAATACTCCACATTCACTTTGACCACAAAAAAATTCTTTTTTGCAATAATAAATTTAAAAGTGATTCCTGTTATCTACAAATTTCTCCTTTATTTCTCAGCAACCTAAAAATCTTTTCATTTGGCTAACATGGTCCAAGGGTACTTTATTCAGCTCTGAGCCAGCACTTTTATCTTCTGAGATATCACAGGATGCTTGAAATAACATGGATTCTAAAGATTGGTACATTGTAACACTAACACAGTTCAGCGAGGGTGGACTACTTATCCAAAGGGGAAGTTTTTTTCTCTGCTGAAGTCAAGTAATTCCGTCTCTTATCCCCAAGCCTTCAACACACCAGCAGCAGTTACGGACTCAATTTACGTGCCTCTAACAGCATGTGGAAACTTCTGGCCAGGGAGCATTTACTGTGAGTCTACTAGGTAAAGCCATGGCTGAGCCCCAATTAAGAATGCCAGTGCCGTGACTGGGAAGGTCATCAGTGGACTTTGGAACAACCGCATGGCTGGGTGTGAGCATCGAGGAGGTGGGAGCTGTCCTTTCATGCCTGGAAAGCTGTCCATGATACTTGAACTCGAAAGTCCAGGGAGCAAACGGCCATGCTCTGACTGCTTTGATCCTGCTGGGGGTAGTACTGTAATTTGTGAGTAAGTTGTAATCTTGCCCTGCAGAGCAGCTGAGAACCTTTTTCTGGAATCAGCTTTGACCCAGATGGACTTTTGTGTTTAGGTGGATGGACAGCTAAGATGTTTATTGCCTTGGTATCTCATGCTCTGCGAGAACACTCGGGCTCTTTTTTGTTTGTTTTTTGTTGTTTTAGTTGGTGGTGGTGGTGGTGATGTGGAGTGTGTGTGTGTATTAGTTCTACATGTTAATGAACAGATATCTGAAATCTCACTGTTTCCTATCCTTTGTCGTGCTGGCCCGTTAGAAGCACAGGGTCACGCAGGCAAGAGGTGCTCAAAGCAGCTTTAGGCAGCAGGACTTCCATCCCTCAGGAACTCTGCCTTCCTTCCCCGAGCCTGCCCTCTGCATCCCTGAGTTCTTTTCCTGAACCCCTCACCTATTCTCCACCTTCGTTTAAGTTCACGATGAACCCTGTGTGGCATGTTTGTGATGTCGTGCAGAGGCCTCTGTCCAAAAATAAGCTCTTGTATTGAGGAGAGGAGAGGCTGGTTTGAGGAGGCATGCCAGCCCGCCACGGTGTTCAGTAGCGCTTATTGGTTAATGTCTGCAAATTTTCTTTTTCGACAGAAAGCTAAATGGGGCTCATTAAGCTCCTCTTGGTGTAATTTTTTTAAAAAAGAAAGGACAGGTTAAAAATAGCCTACGAACAAGTCTTAGGGGCAATGAAAGCTTTGGTTGTTAGGAAGAACTGGTGATGAGGTCCAGGGAGGGTGTTCACACTTGAAATTCAAATTTCTGCAGTGGCTGTGGGACCCACACAGGAGGGGAAGGCTGGAGCTGAGTGAGAGAGGCCTCGGGGGCAGGGCACCGGTTCCAAGAATAGACTCACACTCAGATTCAACTCAGTTTTGCTTTTTCAAGCACCTATTAACATACAAGCTACCAAATGGTAATAACAGAAGTTCCTGACTCATGCCTGCCTAGGAGGTCAGGATCCTGGTACAGTTTCAAGAGAGAGTTGGGACTGGAAAATCTGAAGGCCTGCCCCATCGTGAGGTACCAGCCCTTTGAAGAAGACAGCTGTCCTGATTCATCAAGGGCTGACAAGGCCTAGCCTTGCCTGCTGTGTGCTGAGAGAAAGAAATACAGCCGGAAGTGGGGTTTTAGTCACTGCCCCTCACTAATGAGCCCCGGTGCTGATAGCTAAGTGAAGAGGCTTCCAGGGGCAGCACATTCTATTCTGACACCTCCCTCCCCGGGTTCTACTGTTGGTGAAAGGAAAGGCAAGGAGAGCTTTGCAGATGAAAATTAGTCATCAGTGAGCACTCTATAGCCCACGAGCTTTAACAAGGGCTTGTGTGTGCCGGCTTCTGGATCCAGCGCTTGCAGGGCTGTGGATCTCTGGCCTTCTGAGCACCTGAGCCTGAGATGCTCTCTTCTGACCATGCCTCCCAGCTCTCGGCCGTGGTGCCCACCGCCTGGTTCCCCAGGACTGAGGACCTCTCTAGCCTGTACCGATTTTTTTAAATAATGTTTTTTGATTGAAGTATAGTTGATTTACTATGTTGTGTTAATTTCTGCTGTACAGCAAAGTGATTCAGTTACACATATATATATATTCTTTTTTATATTCTTTTCCATTATGGCTTATCACAGGATTTTGAATATAGTTCCCTGTGCTGTACAGTAGGACCTGTCGTTGACCTGTACCAACATTAATACGGATTCATGAACACAAGAGCCTTTCCTGCTTCTCATTGCCTCCTGGACGGACAAGGAGGGAAAAGGGGGGATGGCAAAGAATGACTCATTCTGTAGGAGGGAGGGAAGAGTTCTAGCCTCTCTTAAGGTTAGGTCACTACTGGTCCCCACTTTCAGCAGGCCACAGGCAAAACACATGGGGTTGACTTAGAAGATCTTGAAGGTGTTGTCCAGTGATGACTTCTGGGGCTTGAGCTCTGTGTCCTGTTGTCTCTGCTGGAGAACAATGAAAAGATGGCATTCAGAAGGCGGGTAAGGCTGAGACAGATGGAAGCAGAGACAGCCACTTGGCAGGTGCATGGTAGGGGGGGCATGTACCAGATTGGGACCCTGACTGGGTGACCCGTGAGGCCCCTGTAACCCTAAGATGCTATGGTTCCCGAAGAATGGGGTTGGGGGATGGCTCCTGAGTCTGGAGTTGTAGCAGCCCTGGTGGCCAGTTGGCTCCTTTCCTTCCTCCAGTTTGTGCCGTGGACTCAGGAACCCAGGCCTCCTCCCTATCTGCTGAACCGTCCACATAGTAACTCACCCCAGAGGCGATAATTCTGTGGGCCCAGCCTTCTTGAGTGTACTAAGAATACTGGAGGCCTTTTGTTGACGGCTTAGCATCTGCCAGGAACCACACCAGGCTTGTACCTACATTATTATCTCATTTATTCATCAGCCGGTCCCAGGTTCAAATCCCAGCCGTGCCATGTGTTATCAGGTGTCACTTTAGGCAAATTACTTAAATAAATTAATGCATGAAAAGAGGATTAAATAAGTTAATGCATGAAAGGAGCTTAGCAGAGTACCTGGCACAGGGCTCAGTAATGTTAACCATTGCTATTATATGCCAGGAGTGTCATTATTATTATCAGATCTATTTTATACATGCAGCCATTGCTCTCCAACCTGGGTTCACTGGACTTTAAAGCTTGGTTTTTTTCCCCATTATGCCTCATTGCTTTTTAAGGCTTCTGTCTCTCTTTTTTTAAAAATTTATTTATTTATTTATTTATTTATTTTTGGCTGTGTTGGGTCTTCATTGCTGCGTGTGGATTTTCTCTAGTTGTGGTGAGCGGGGGCTACTCTTCGTTGCGATGCATGGGCTTCTCATTGTGGTGGCTTCTCTTGTTGCGGCGCATGGGCTCTAGGCGCACGGGCTTCAGTAGTTGTGGCATGTGGGCTCAGTAGTTGTGGCGCACGGGCTTAGTTGCTCCACGGCATGCGGGATCGTCCCGGACCAGGGCTCGAACCTGTGTCCCCTGCACTGGCAGGTGGATTCTTAACCACTGCGCCACCAGGGAAGCCCAAGGCTTCTCTTAAATGATGTGGCAATTATAAGACTCAGAATCATTTGAACTCTCCTGAGAGTGGAATAGTGTCATTTCTCGTTTCCTATTAAATAGTTAAACACACTGACATATAGATCACAAGATGGTTTCACTTTAAAAATCACACCTGCAGGTTCAGGGGCTGTGTCTCACACATTTTTGTTTCCCCAGTGTCTAGCAGAGTACCTGTCACATCGAAGGCACTGATTACATATGTATCGAGTTGAACTGACTTGGATCCAGAGGGAAAATGAAGCTGGTGAAGTAACTAGGGATTCACATCGCCCCTTGTCCATCCCCTGGGTGCCCCATTTGGCCCCAAAGGCCGTTGTCACCATACTTCCCAGCCTATTGTGAATTAAGGGGCTTTTCTTTTTTTTTTTAAGTTTCTTCTCCTATGTTTCTTTCTTCTTAGTCATTCTTCTCAGTTTATTCATTCATTTATTCTACAAGTAATCATTAAGTGCCTGGTATGTATCAGGCTCTGTGCTTGGTGCTGAGATATAATAATGAGCAAGAAAACCAAAGTTCCTCCCCTCACAAAGGGATCCAGTAAGTATTTAGTAGGTGAGGTTGGAATAAAGTCAGTAAGGAAATACAGAATGTCGTGTACATGAAACAGAAAGATGTGTGTCCCGTGTCCCATGCTGTGGTGGGAGAGCTGTGGGCTGCCATGGGAAAGTGTGGCAGGAGTGCCTCACATTGACTCATGGGATCAGTTCACAAGGAGCAGTGGGAACTGAGTCTTGAAGGGGAGTGGGTGCTACACAAGTAAGGGAAATAGGGGGAAGTTGTGTTTTCAGCAGAGAGAAGTGCTAGGAACCCGCTAACCCAATAGGGACCTAGTGGGTATGAAAGGGGGGAATAGAGCTTTTACTCTTGAGAAACAAAATGTGTAGAAATGGGGCAACCTGGGAAAATGTTTAAAGTAATAGCAACAAATGGAAAATCACATCAGATGATGAATATATGAGTGTGAATTCATCCAGAAGAATGCAGTAAGAGGTATTGTGTCAAAGTGAAATTCACAGACTACCTGCATCAGAGTTACTTGGGATGCTAGTTAACTATGCAAGGACATTATCTCAGACCTCAGGAATCACAATGTCTGAGGTAGGGGCCGGGTCTCTGCAAGTTCAACAAGCACCATGGTGCCTATTAAGGTTTGAGAATGACTGTGAACCAGTATCTGCTGAGCACTTCCTAGGCCTCAACAAGCGCCAACATTCAGGATCAGAGAGGAGTGGTCTAAGACCCAGAGGAGATGGCCACACAGACCCTGGGGCATGAAGGCACGGTGGTCTCAGAGGTGGATAAAGAAAAGAGAGGATGTTTCCAGTAGATGAGGTTGGAATAAAGTCACTAGGGAGTCCAAAAAGATGTGTGTATGGGACAGCAAAAATACTAGACTGGCTGGAATGGAAGGGCAAGATTGTAGAATAACAAAGATTTAGCTAAACAATTTCTAAGGAATTCTGCAAATGAAAGACATTTAATTAGACAATAGGACATTATTATTAAATGGTCTTCAGCAGGAAACGCCCCACTGCGGTGGAAATGCTACTGCAAGGATGGTTAACAGTAAAATACTTTTGCATTTATGACTTTGGACATCTCACTTACTTTCACTGAAACTCGATTTCTTCATCTATAAAGTGGAGATAGTAATACCTACTTTTCAGGGTTGTGAGGATTGAATGGTAGGTATGTGAAAAATCAATCCTATTCTGGACCAAGGCTATATTGAAACAATAACAAAAACTAAAACCAAACACACACAACTTTTATTAATCCATTGTTGTCGCTTATGATGTCTGCTCCCATGATAATTACTGTACCTGTTCACTGTTTATTTCCTCTCTTCTTGTGTGTGGTATGCTTGTCTCTAGCTGCTCAGGGCCTTCTGGGAATCCATATAGCTAGCCTTCTCGTGGTGCGCCCTCTAGTGCTGGATTCTGTAATGACTCAGTCTTAGAACTGAGGATAAAGTCTTCTAATCTTACAAGAAACTGTTCCTTAAAGCTAATATAACCTACATAAAAATACATCTTTAGTAGGATGCTTCGCACTGACGCCAAAGTAAAATTACTTTGTAATTTTATGGTTGTAATATCAACGACCGATTAGGAATTTTCTGCTCAAAACAAAATCTCTTAGCAAATACTGCAGAGTTGAAGATAGAACCAAAGATACAAAATTTCTCCACCCTGAGGCTTCCCCTTCATGCTTCCAAAGCAACGGAAAAACGTTTCCTTCAAATATGTCTTCTATTGATTATTTTACTTAAAAAGTTTCCTGTTTTGAAAGAGTGGGAATATCGCTAACTTGGGAACACCAGCAGTCTGACGTGTCATGCCAATTCTGTTATCGGCTAATTGGGTGACCTTGGCTAAGCAACTCTCCTTCTCTGGATCTTAGCTTCTGCAAATGTAAAATGAGAGATGTAGACTCCACTATCCCTCAGGGCTCTCCTAGCATGTGGCTCTTTGCCTATATAGAGAGGCTGTGCAGGGAGTGGGTATCACACAGGGTAGGAGTCAGAGACCTACATTCTTATCCCTGTTCCAGGATTTACCAGCTCTGGGACCTGGGCCAACCATTTAACCTGTCTGGACCTCTTTACCCCACTGGACCCTGTTGCTTCCAGAGTTGGCACCAGTTCGCCCAGCACTGAAAAGCAAAATGTTAGGACTAGTGGCAGGACAGATACTCCTTAACATGGGGTCCTTGGCCCAGACTGTGGTCACCATATTGTGTCCTTTAAAAAAATAAAAACAAAGACAAAACTGGAATCCCAGTGAAAGACTATAAGCCCACCACCAGAACAAAAAGCTGTAGGCTCTGGCAGGTACTTCTGGGGCCAAGTGATGATGCTTTATTTTTTTATTTTTTTAACATCTTTATCGGAGTATAATTGCTTTACAATGGTGTGTTAGTTTCTGCTTTATAACAAAGGATGATGCTTTAAATAGGCTTGTTCTCTGATTTCTCCAGCCATCTTGGGTAGAGAAGATTTACGTAAACCACCTAGGCAGATGCCGCGTGGGAGCGAGCTGGCCTTATTTGTCAACAGTATTCAGAGGGCTGAAGGGAGCGGCGCCTTCCCCATCAACGAGGCAGCTTCACGTCAGCATTATTTCCCTGAATTTTGAAAAACAGCTTCTGTCTTCAGGCTGTGTGACTGAAAGGGAGAAGCCAGGTTGCAAAACAATTCTGATAAGAGAGGCTCGATGCTTCCCTCCACTTCCTTTGGGGCACCATCGCCCCGGCTACCGAGGAGTCCGAGGAAGGCAGTGGGGAGCACGTGGGCAGACAGGTGCAGAGAGTCTGCCAGTGCTGAGCGAGCTGGCTCATTCCTCCCACATTGCTCTTGTTTTAAACATTGAGACTCCTGCCAGCAGTATATTTAGCATGATGTGCATAGCTACGCAGCTGTAAAGTTGACATCCCGTGGGGTGAGGAAGCGGAAAAGCCACGGCTAGGCTTTCCCCCAGTGCCCTCCCTTCACAAAGGAAATCAGGGCTTCTTTGCACACTGCCCCAGATAAGTCAATTGAAGTGGGCACGTCTGCTTTCTGCGGCGCTCCTCGCTTTGTTTGCAGTATCCCAGGAGATGGGTTGGAGAGAATGGGGAAAGGAGATTGTCACTGAAAGGGCCCTCGTTCTGCATTTCTAAGTCCCTTGCTCATATAATTAGGAAATCAAACACTTTATAACAATTCAGGGCCTGCCAAAGTCTTATGTCTCGAAAATAAGAAAGAAGCCCCTTCATTAAACAGTCCATCTTTTCTGCAGAGACAGACTGAAATCAGAAAACCTAGATTAAAGCCCAACTCAGTCACTTATTAGCTGTGCAAGCTGGGGCAAATCCTCAAGGGCTATAAATAAAGAAAATATATCCTATCTTCCCTATTGAGCTCAGAGAGTGGTTATAAGAATGAAAATTAAAACGTGATAAGGTTTACACAAAGGATCTGGCAACTGGAAGGGATATTTAGGCGTGCCTGCCTTCCATACTCATCAAATATCTGTGGAATTGGCTGCTAGAGGGAGATATGTGGGATGTCAGGCATGAAGCAAGCAAAACTGATGAGGGGAGATATTTGGGGCTTTGTCTTGGCTTAGTCCCTTCAGTCCTTTATTTAGTCTGTCCACACATGAAAATGGCTTCAATTCCCTTCAGCCATACTATCCCCACCAAACAGCTATCCACAAAGGGTACACAGGACCTGATTCTCCAGTTCCATCACAGCAGCCTGGGCCCATCCACATGTGACTGACCATGTGCCCGATGGCTCATTTGTAATGCCACCCAACATCTATTTTCATATACTAGGAGGCCAGGGCAACAGCCTCCTACAGACCTAAAGGAAAAGAATATCCAGGTGCATATAATCACCTCACTGGGTCCCGTCTAGGCCACAGCTGGATTAAGTTTACCAAACTCGAGTAGAGCTGCTCAGATGTGCATGGAACCCCCTGGGGAGCTTGTGCAATGTGAATCTGATCCAGACAGTCTGGAGCGGGAACTGCCATCCAGCCCTCAGGGGGTGCTATGCTGGTGGTCCTCAGAGCAGACTTGGACTGTCCAGGACGTAGAAGACTATCAAGGACAGAATCATCTCTGCCTCACAACCCTGTTTGCTGCGGTTGACCCACAGTTGTAAGCCTACCCTCTTGATTTCAACCCCAATAAAACGCGGTACTCTCTCTCCTCCAGCTCAATGGCCGGTGCCCTCTGTCATGGGCAGGTGTTCTCTTGCCCATGGACTCTTTCTCATATGGGCTGCTCTGAGACTCTTTGGAGACCCAGTTCCTGGGGTCTCTCACTTGCACTTTCTGAATTCCATGATCTACTCACAGATTTGCTGCTTAAAACTCCCCTTTTAGGGGCTTCCCTGGTGGCGCAGTGGTTGAGAATCCGCCTGCCAATGCAGGGGACACCGGTTCGAGCCCTGGTCTGGGAAGATCTCACATGCCACAGAGCAACTGGGCCTGTGAGCCACAACTACTGAGCCTGCGCGTCTGGAGCCTGTTCTCCGCAACAAGAGAGGCCACGATAGTGAGAGGCCCTCGCACCGCGATGAAGAGTGGCCCCCGCTCGCTGCAACAACTCCCCTTTTAGCCTCTGTTCTTGGGAGTTGAACTCTGTTGGAATTCCTTTAGGAATGGATGGCCCTTTGGGGCAAAGTCTCTTTTAAGGAGGTTCCAGGTCAGCTCACAAGGCACACTCCCAAACTGCACTTCTCGTTCACGGTAAACACACACCTTTGCCCTGTTGTCAGTGGAGTGAACTTGCTGCCCAAACGGCACCCTCTGCACTGTTGCCACAGGCAGCCTCCGTCAGACGCCTGCCCTTGCCTTTAGATTTCTCAGGCCTGGGCCGGATACCCGTCCACACCCCACCTCCAGGGACACATTTCAATTGCTTCAGAAGGTCTCCCTGAAGCCGCCATCTCTGCTGCATTGTGGGGGTTTGGGGTGAAACACACACCAGCCACTGACCAACTCCTCCCCCTGCACTTCCCAGCTTCGCTCTCAGGCCCCCCAGCCTCTCTCAGGCTGAGGCTGGGTAGTCAGCTAAGGTCTCAAACCAGTTCTTAGCTCCTTCTTTGCAAGTCCTGCACAGTCGAGCTAGCAACCCACTCTGGAAAAGGGGAGCACTTGCCACCTACTCTCCTGTGTCCTCAAAGGCCAGCCCAGGACTCTCTGCGGCTGTGGCCTTTGATACTGTAACAGTCACGGAAGGAGGGTTTGGGACCCCAAAGCATTGTTTTTGACAGAATAAAATGCAGCCCTTGCTCCCTAAGCTCCTTAGGTGTTTGAAAAAATATCTGTTCAAGTTCTGCTCCAAGCTATTTGACATAGCAGAGAGTGACAGGCCCTGTCACCCAGCTTCCCAGCGAGCCTACCATCCTGGACACCGTCCCCCCCAAAGGTACACAAGAGCTCCACTCCAGGGGGTGAAGGAAACCACAGTCTGGGTCACTCCACTCACTTCCCAGCTTGGGAGAAGCTGGGGGAGCCCTGGGGGGAGTGGGCAGCATCTCTGAAAGTTAGACTATAAGAGCCCCAAGGGCAGGGACTCACCTGTCCCCTTCATGATGCCAGTGCCCTGTCTGACACATATGGATGCTCATGGAATATCTGGGGAATGAATGACTGGTCACTAGGAATGTTGGTGGCCAGGTCAACCCATTTCTCTGTGATGATGGTCCTTCCTGGGTCCTGGATTTTTTAGAGCAGTTCCTCATTAAAATATGTCCAAAATTGGGATTTGGAAATTATGGTCACTATTTCAGGAAGGGACATGTTCAGCTTGGTTGCTCTTTGAGCCCTCATATGAAGGAAGGTACCACTCCACCCCCCTGGAAAGCAATGTGGCCCAGGAAGGCCTGGGCCTTAGACAGCAGGAGGGGCTCTGGGGACATTCAGAAGTTGGTCTCTACTGGACACAGTGGCTGAATGGATGTTGAGTGAAGGAGAGGGGGGAGTCCATGACTATCATAATTATTTTGTAAACTGTACCAGGTATTAGTCCCAATGCATTGGATGGCTTTTGAAATGATTAATGAAAGAACCGGCTTCTACATTTATAAATTTATTTCACCAAAATATCAGGAAAAATCTAAAAGTCAATTGTATAACTTGATGCCAATTTGCCTCTTTTGCCTGGGGTCTGGGATAACGCTTGGTGAGATTACCTATTTCCCCTCTCACCCCCAGAAATCACACATCCAAAATTCATTAAGAAAAGATGTGTTTATAGGCATCACCACCTCTAACCCTGTAAAAAACTAGGGAGCATTAACTAATTTCCATGGAATTAACCTACTCACCAGGGGAGATTGGCCAACTATTCTAGCATACTGTAACTCCTACCAAGCCCTGTATAAGGTAACATACCTATCGTATCCAATGAGTGTATCAGCTATTTGTGCTGCAAACCCAAAATTTAGTGGCTCAAAACAACGAGCATTTATTATCTCAGTTTCCATAGGTCGCGAACTGGGAGTGACTTACCTAGGGGGTGCTGGCACATGTCATGTCTTATGAGGCAGACCTGATGTCTACCAGGGCTGCAGTTACCTGGAGGTCTAATTGAGGCTGGAGGATTTACTTGCATGCTCACCTCCTTTGTCAGTTGGCTACTGACTGGAGGCCCTTTGTAATGATTAAAATGTAGTATTTACAGTTTTATTATATTTGTAGATAATTTTATCCCACTAGGTACTTTTCTTTCCTAAAGTCAAGAATTACTGTCATGTGGGAGACTGTGACATTTTTTAACATTAAAAAAGAAATTTTGTACTGAAGTTCCTGGCACATAATAGATGTTCGCTAAATATTTGTTTGACTGGATTAAATCAAATGTAGGGCACCACTGAATAAGATGATCAATTTGGTCTCTGCCCATTCTAAAATCTTATGAATTCTTTACTTTAACTCTGAGGCAATTTACCAGTTTGAGTTTTACTGTAACCAATCACTCCTACGTAATTAAAACCAGCTCTGGTCCACTGCATCATTTCTTAAATACTGGGAGACTTTCTGTTTCACATACATATAATGGCACTGCCCTCTTAGTATGCATATCTTCAAAATCCCTTACTGGAAATAATCTTCCCCTTTTGTATAAATGAAGTAGGTGGAACTTTTACACTCCACCCTTTGAAGGTTTTGCATCATAAATTCATTCAGGAACACGGACTATGTATGCTTGTGAGGGTGAAATTAGGAGACAATGTGGCATGTCCCCAGAAGGGGGGTGGGGATTTCCAAGGCTCTTCACAAACCCCCCAACCTTTATTATTTTACGCTGTATAAGGTTATTAAGTTCTAAAATTTTTAGTCAAAAATATGAAACAATATATGTTGCTGGTAGGGTAAAGAAGCTCCTGGTGTTCCCCTCATCCATCTGAGATCAGTCCCAGGAGGAGGGATGTTTCTATGGACTGGTCACGTTCCTGTCCAACTTGCAGAGATAGTCTTGAGCCACGCTTTCTAAGGCTCAGGGCATGGGAGGCGGAGCTTAAGTAAGACTTCCGTCTTTGGGGATGGTTTTCCTCCGGAGGGGGAAGGAAGAAGGAGGCATTATGGCTGCTTCATATCATTCTCTGTTGTTTCTTCCCTCTCCGTCTTTCCCCTCTGTCTGGGTAAGTCAGAAGGGCAGGGCTGAGTTCATCTGAGGGCTGGGGCTGGCTGCCCAGAACGGCTCTGTTCCGGCCATTGGTACCCACGCAGGCTCACGGCTTTCTTCTTCTTGGCCCTCATTCCTGATTGTCATGGCTTGGTTTTGCCCTCCCACCCAGTGCTGGGATGAAGGGGCTGAGGCTCGGGTGGTGCCTAGACTAGGAGGGTCAAATAGGCTGTGGGACCAGTTTTATTTCTAGGCTCTGGGCCACTTGACCTGGCTCCGCCCAGCCTACTAGCGGAGTACAAAGCCCAAGTTGCCAAGCCATGTACATGTCGGCCTCCAGAACTTCTCACAGGGTTAGCAACAAGCGGAGGATGAGATCGAAGTGTTCTGATCTTCTCTCCAGGTCATCTGTTTTTGTTTGCAACAATATGTCATGTTATTTAAGAGGAGGATTTTAGGTAGAGAACATGGGAAATGGACATTAATTCAGACTGTTCTGACTTTGCGTTTATAATACAGGAGCTTGTTCTGAAATGTAACAAACCACAAATTTAAAGTTAGAACACTGGGGTTCAAACCCCACTACATACTATTGGCTAAGATATTTAGCCTCTGGTTTCTTGGAAGTGTGTGTGTTATATATACATCTTATAGGAGAGTTAGGAGTGAATGGGCTATCATATATATGTTACACAAATAGTAGTAGATGCTTGGTAAACACTTCTTGAATTTCTATGATAGTTCAAATACATTTTACTGAATTTAAAATTTTGAGATTATTTCTTCTGAGTGTTTTCAAGACTTACTTGCTAAATTCATAGCATTCTTTTATTTTCAAAGCAAGGGATAAAAAACTTATGTTTCGGGGCTTCCCTGGTGGCGCAGTGGTTGAGAGTCTGCCTGCTAATGCAGGAGACACGGGTTCGAGCCCTGGTCTGGGAAGATCCCACATGCCACGGAGCGGCTGGGCCCGTGAGCCACAGCTGCTGAGCCTGCGCGTCTGGAGCCTGTGCCCCGCAACGGGAGGGGCCGCGATAGTGAAAGGCCCGCGCACCGCGATGAAGAGCGGTCCCCGCACCGCGATGAAGAGTGGCCCCCGCACCGCGATGAAGAGTGGCCCCCGCTTGCCGCAACTGGAGAAAGCCCTCGCACGAACCGAAGACCCAGCACAGCCAAAAATAAATAAATAAATAAATAAATAAAATTAAAAAAAAAAAAACAAAAAAAAACAAAAAAAAAACTTATGTTTCTCAATATGCAGTCTATTTTGGGAATCAGCAATTACTTCTTATATTCAAAGACATGTATGGTTCTGACACACTACTATTTTGAACTATAGCTTTTGTCATTTAATTAGTCTCATTTAATTTATTACATTATGTTGATGCTAATTATGCATATTTTACCTAAAAGGATTAAAAACACTTCACAAAAATATTTCCCACATTTTGTGCTTTCATTCTACAAATAGATATCACTGATTTTAACCTAGTTTTCTCTATTATTCTAATTGAGGGACATTTTCTTACACAGAACCAACTTAGTATGTAGCCAAGTTTTAAAATAAACAATTTAGAATTTTATTTTGTTCTTGCAGTAATGTAATGGCAACACCACAGGCAAAATTAGTCAGATTCAGTGATTTGTCCAAGGGCACACAGTTAATAAGTGGGAGAAAGTTAGTAGCCAAATCTGGGCAGCCTGACCTTAAAGCCTGAACTCTGACCAGCACACTACCCAGTCTCCTAACTGATGTCTTAGCCACAGTGATCACCATGAATCCAAAGTGTCTTCAAAAGTCCCGGCTTAACTCTTCTGTCTCTTTAGTTCATGATGATGCTCTAACTTGTCCAACTATGTGTTCCATATTCTGGTAAAATTTTAACATAGGTGGCAACCACGTGTTTATTGAACAGACACTTACATTGTGCTTACTAGTCTAAACGCTCTATTAAAATTAACTTAATCCTTATCACAACTGTATAAGCTGTGTATTACCATGTCACCTCCATTTTATACATGAGGCAATTGAAGAACAGAGAGGTTAAGCAACTTAAGCGAGGTTGCAGAACTAATAAATAGTAAATGGTAGAGCTGGGATTCAAACCCAGGCCACCTGGCTAGTAACCATTATGCCACATTGCCTCTACATTTGCAATAACAGTCAATGGAACACTTCTCATATGCTCAGCACTCAATTAGGGAGATATAGACAAAGACTTTACCCTTCAGTTGCACACAAATTACAATAATAAATAGTTGTTCAGAGAAGGGTAAAGTTCAGGCAGGCTAGAGCAGGCTCTGAATGTATGGCAGACGCTGCTGATTGTCTGTGTTATCTTCAGGCTCTTCCTCTTCCTTTCTAACCAAATGCCAGTCTTGTTTAGGATAACAATGTGCCCAGTAAGAGTTGGCCGTGCAATCAAGTTCTGGCCAACGAGATGACAGAGGAAGTCTGCTGGGTGGGGCTTCCTGGAAAGCTATTATTTTCCTGATACAAAGGGACAGATTCAGTTGACATGCACCTTTGACCTTTTGCCCTTGTCCTTGCCCTTTCTTTTTCCCTGGGACCCAGATACAATACCTGGAGTAGAACAGCTATCCTACAACCATGAAGACTAAAGCCAAGTGCTAAGGATGGCAGACAAGGAAGTTAGAAGCAGCCTGGTCCTTGATGGTTTCTTTAAGCAGCTGTAGCAGTCCTGGACTTCTTGATGTGTGAGAAAAAAATAAACCCTTATATGGTTAAAGCAATGTAGTCAAGTTTCTGTTACAAGCAGTTGAACGAAATCCTAACTTATACAGAAAACTTCAGGAATAGAGTATCCATTTAAGCTTTGAAGGTCAGGAATATTCAGCTAGGTTGGGGAAAAAAAGAAGCATACCAGGTGTGGAGTGTGTCCTACCCAATGGCAAGGAAGCAGAACCAGCACAGTGGGTTCAGGGGAAGGTGGGAAACCAGCAGGTCTGGGAAGAGCATGGCTAACACATCTCTGTAGCACCTGAAGAAGAGCAAGAACGGTAAAGGAGCTGATGTATGAAATAGCATGGAAGGGGCTGAGACTCAGTGAGAGATGAGCGTTGGGCCACATCATGGATTTGGAACTAAGAGTTTGGGCCTTATGAATACAGAGGTGGGAGGCATCGAAGAGTTTGGGGCAAGCATATGATATTAAAGAGCCTGCATACAGGTGTTCTATAAATGCTATTGGATCTTCACACAGTCAGTCCACAAATAGTTTTGAGCATTCTACTATGTGCCAGTCACTGTTCTAAGCCCAGGGTGAGAGATCAAGATTCTGTAAGATGATATAAGTTCAATTTCTGGGTCCCTAAACAAATATTTTAGAAAAGGGGTCCCATTATTCCTTCTTTTTTGTTTGTTTGTTTGTTTTAATTAATTTATTTTTTCTTATTAGTCATCCATTTTATACACATCAGTGTATACATGTCAATCCCAATCTCCCAATTCATCACACCACCACCACCACCACCCCCCGCCGCTTTTCCCCCCTTGGTGTCCATACGTTTGTTCTCTACTTCTGTGTCTCAATTTCTGCTCTGCAAACCGGTTCATCTGTACCATTTTCTAGGTTCCACATATATGCGTTACCATTATTCCTTCTTAAAATGATAAAACATGGAGTGTTTTGTGTGGGACTGGCTGAGTTCAAATCCTGGCTTTGTCACTTGACATCTCTGTGCCTCAGTTTCCTCAGCTGCATTATGCATCTAATAAAAGTACTTGCCACTTTGCTTAATTATGAGGATTCCGTGAGGCAGGAGTGACTCAGTGCTCCCTGTCTACAGGCTGTCCTAGCTTCCCATTGTTCAGTCCCCCAGTCATGGAGCATTCCTGACTCCTCTTCTTGCATCAGTAAATCCTATTGGATTTAACTTCAGAATATCTCCAGAATCCCATTGCTTTGTAGCACGTTCACTGCTGTCATCTGGTCGTGGCCACCTTCATCTCTGCAGTGGTTACTTGGTGCCCGTTCTTCCCAGATGTCCTCTTTAGTGTGCCCAACCTCCACCCGCTGGTTATGGGTTGTTGAAAGCACAACCTGCTTCACTCAAAACTTACACACTCTTCCAAGGGGCAGCACTGTGAGTACATTAGTGTTACGTGGCAAGGGGGAAGTCGGGTCGCTAATCAACAGACCTTCAGATGGGGAGATTACCCTGATCATTCGGGTGGACCCAGTGTAATCACAGGGGTCCCTATAAATGAAAGAAGGGGCAGAAGTCAGTCAGTGAAGGAGATGTGATAACGGGAATAGAGGTAGGAGTGATGGGATTGCTGGAATTGGATTCTCCCCTAGAGCCTCCAGAAGGGTGGCAGGCTGTGAGATAATAAATTTGTCTTGTCTTAAGTCACTGTGTTTGTAGTACTATGTTACAGCAGGCACAGGAAACTCATGTGATTTTGGACAACTCTGAAGGGCCATCCCAGCTCCAAGAGCTTCCCCTAGGAGTGGCTGAAGCCTCAGTTGCCACCGTCTTGCAGGCTGGCTTCTCTCTCTGCCCTAATCTGCCTTCTTTGTGTCTTTACAGGTGTATTTCCCAAGCACGAACCCCGAAAGCCTTCTGCATGCAATTCTTCATCTCAAATTTGTTTCCAAGGAACCCAAGGTAAGACAGTCTCTCACATGAATTGTTGTGATGCCCCCTGCATGGTCTCCATGCTTATACCCTTAACTCTCTGCTGCAGGCTCTTCTCAACATAGTAGACCCAATGACTCTGTGAAAACATAAATTAGATCAAGACACTCCATGGCTTTCCTTTTCACTCGGAGTAGAGGTCAGATCCCTTAAAGGTCCTTTCATAATCTTCCCAACCACCCTGCCAATTCCTCCTCTGCCTCATCTCCCATGACTCTCCCCCTTGTTCACTCCGCTCCAGCCACACGGGCATCCTTGCTCTCCTTGAACCTGCCGGGCAAACTCCTGCCCCAGGACTTCTGCATTAACTCTTTTCTCTGCTCGATGCCACCTTTCCAGTGGGGTCCCTGATCACTCTATTTAAAATAGCAATTGCCCTTCATCCTACACTGGTACTCCCTATCCCTCTTACATGCATTATTTTCTCTATGGACCCTAGAACTTTCTAATATACTATATAATTTATTTATTTTTGTTTATTGTTTTTGTCCTCCCGCTAGACTATACCATCTATGAAGACGAGTATTTTGTTTATTTACTGCTATATCCCCAGTGCTCAGGACTGTGCCTGGCAAATAGCGGTCACTCATAAAAATCTGTTTGATGAATAAATGAATAAATGCAGGTACAGTATTTAGAACAGTGTCTGGCGCATAGTAAATGCTTAATAAGTATTAGCTATTACTTTTTGCTAGTAGAGAAGGGGTCATGAGATTCCTGGCATTTCAGAGACGACTTATACTGGTATTTGATCCTATGATCCTGCAGGAAGAGGAAGATGAATCACATACACATGTTGATCGGGACCTTCATTTCCTTGCTTTTATGTGTGTGATCTAACCCCGGGTTGAGCTGTATTCCCTTTAGAATAGACTGAAAAGCAAAAGTCTGAGTCTCTCACACGGACCGAGGAGGTGATCAAGGATACGAGAAGAAGGTGTGGGCTGGAGTTCTTTTTGGAACCACAATTTGGGCCCAGGGAACAGAGGTCAGGAGAAGTCTGATCTGGCTTTAGGTCAGGTCTGATCCATCCCAGGACCTCTTTGGGAAATGGTGAAAGTTCAGCAGTTATACTGAGACAGGAAGGCTGATGGCAGTTTATGCTGATTCTAAACTATTTATTGGAAGGACTGCCCTGTTTTAATGAGATTTCTATGAAGAAAGAGTCCAAAGGTCTATTTCATATCCTTGTTCATGAGCTTTATCCTTTCTTGAACTGTGTGCTGTCAGCCCAAGGTACTAGCCAAAGGCGAGGTCCTTTCTTTTTGTAGGTTTTGGGGAAAGAGGCTCAGAAATGTACTTTGAGATGGGAAGGAGCCAGAGTATATGCATGTAAATTTGTAAGATATCCTGAATCCTAGGGAAATACACACTCATCTTTAAAAAATATCTATTCTCCTTCATATATAGATTTGTATTAAACTATAGAAGAACAACATAGCTAATTCTGCCATCTGTTGGTTGGTTGAGCATTTCGAAGAAAAGCTCTTGTGTATGAGGTACTTAAAATCATTGAGTCCTTGACTCCAAAATATAGATAATGCCTAAACTCTCAGGGACAGGAGGGGGTTTGTCCTATTTTAAAGATCTTATAGACGCTATAACTTTTGCTGCTGGTTCAATCTCAAATTAGACAATGTCTTGGAATGTATTAATAGCACTTAAGCTCATTTAAATGCTATTTTGATCCCTATTGATCATGTTAGCACCTAATCAGTTGCTAACCCTGGAAATTGCATGCTTGAGATATATATGAAGGAACTCCTGTATTTTTTTTTCCAAAATAAGGTTAATTCCTAATTCTTTAATAGTCTTTTAAAGAGATGGGATGGGGGAGCTTTCCTGAAATTCGTATCATGTTAAAATCACGTCAAAGTGCCTCAGGGTCTCCACACCTATCACACAGTCCTTGCTTATTAAAAGTTGAATTCCTAATTCCTTTAAAAATTAACCCATCTTTAAATATCTCTTCTAAATATTCAGAGGGCAAAATATGATATAGATAATAATATGCACATAGAGGATTCCTTTTAGCTCTTGAATAACATACATCTTTGTTGTATTGCTGTTGATGGGAAGTATGAGCTCTATCTCACATCCTTGTGTCTTGAAAACTTTTGAAATAACACACATTGTTGCAGTAAGGTTTTCACTTAGAAAGTCATAGTTCTTTTTTCATTGCACTTTTATTTAGTGATTTATTTTCCATCTTGTCTCAGGACAAGATGAATTGGACCAAATATGCAACCTCATACCTCCATTCTTACTGTATGTATTTCATATTGGTTTTGGTGGGCCACATTATTGACCTAATTTTGAATGAAAGCCTAATCTTCTAAGGTGTGATGGTCCTGTCCAGGGCTGCCTGCTCGTCCCACCTGCCTGTCACACTTCACCCTTGTAGTCATGGCTTACTATGTCCCTGCTCTGTTGACATGGACTGCTGAATGATATTTCTAGCCATCTGAGTCCACATCTAAATGATTTTTTAAATCTAATTTCTTCAAACGTCATGTATTATAGGGCTGTGTCCACATCTTCAGATACTTTGCTGAAAGGAATAGTCAGTGAACAAATTGCAGTCAAGTGCTCTCACTTCCTGCCTTCTCAAGTTCACCCCTGAGTCCGCGTTAACGTGACGCATGCTTGAACTTCCACTTGTATTTTTAAAAAAATTCTACATCATCCTTTTCAGTCCTGCTTCTTGGTATCTAAAGTGTCTCAGCAACATCTTCAAGCAACCATCAAGGGCATAGTTTCCCAAAACTACAGCATTCAAAGCATCCTACTTGGTTGTGTGCTGATTTTTTCCAGGCAACCTCTTTTTTTTTTTTTTTTTTAAGGATTTTCTTATTTATTTATTTATTTATTTATTTTTTTGGCTGTGTTGGGTCTTCGGTTCGTGCGAGGGCTTTCTCCAGTTGCGGCAAGCGGGGGCCACTCTTCATCGCGGTGCGGGGACCGCTCTTCATCGCGGTGCGCGGGCCTTTCTCTATCGCGGCCCCTCCCGTCGCGGGGCACAGGCTCCAGACGCGCAGGCTCAGCAATTGTGGCTCACGGGCCCAGCCGCTCCGCGGCATGTGGGATCTTCCCAGACCAGGGCTCGAACCCGTGTCCCCTGCATCAGCAGGCAGATTCTCAACCACTGCGCCACCAGGGAAGCCCCCAGGCAACCTCTTTTTACTTTAGGAATATAACAGGAATCTAGAAGCTAATGACTTATTGCCCTTCTATCATCAACGTAACCCTTCCTACCATAAGCACATTTCTAAGACGCTGACAGTCTTAAGGAGCTTCTATTTGCTGCTGATACTCTATCAGCTATTGTTTTTAAGCTTCCCAAAGAAGGCAGAGCATTTCTGAGAGTTAATTCAGACCATGTCCTGATGGGAAACACCACCAAGATCATGTACTAACATGAACCCTGTGAACCTCACTATTAGCCAGAGATTGAATTTTTTAAATTGAGGTATAACATACAAACAGTAAAGTGCACGAATCTTGTATAAAGTTGATGAATTATACACACTCACACCCGATGTAGCCACTGCCTAGATCAAGACATAGATTTTTTTCCAACATCCCAGAAGGTTTTCTTGTCTTCTTCAGCCCTCCCTCTTCCCAGTTGATACCCCCCTCCAGGTAACCATGCATCTGACTCCCATCACCATAGATTAGTTTTGTCTGTTCTCTAACTGCATAATAAATAGAGCCACACAGTATGTGTGCTTTAGTGTCTGGCCTCTTCCTCATCAGTATGTCAGTGAGACCGTTCATGTTCATATCTGCAGTGGGACTGCATTTTTCTTTCTTTCTTTTTTTTCCTGTTGCTGTGCCTTATTCTGCTGTATCAATGTTCCACAGTTTGTCCATTCTACTACTGATGGACATTTGGGTTGTTTACAGCTTTGAATGATTGTGAATAAAGCTGCTTAGTCAGAGATTTTTTACATGTAAAAGAACACTTAACCACACACAAATTCTGGTATTTGGACAATCCTTTATGTGACGATAGACACTGAGTAGAAAACCAGATCAAGAACCCTAGGATGCTTTTTGTAAGACACTGAAAATCTATGTGTCGTTCAGGTTGAAATCAACTGTAAGAGCACAGGCAACAAAAGGAAAAAAAAAGATAAATTGGACTTTATCAGCTTCATGGACATTTGTGCACCAAAAGATACTATCAAGAAAGCAAAAATGCAACCTACTGAATGGGAGTAAAATATTTGCAAATCATTTATCTGATGAGATTAATATCTAGAATATATAAAGAACACCAAAATCTCAACAACAAATAAATAACTCAATTCAAAAAATGAGCAAAAATATTTGAATAGACATTTCTCCAAAGAAGATACACAAATGGCCAATAAGCCCATGAAAAAATGCTCAACATCATTAGACATCAGAGAAATGCAAATCAAAACCCCAATGAGATACCACTTCACAACTACTTGGATAGCTATAATTTTATTAAAAGAGAAAAGGGGGCTTCCCTGGTGGCGCAGTGGTTAAGAATCTGCCTGCCAATGCAGGGGACACGGGTTCGAGCCCTGGTCTGGGACGATCCCACATGCCGCGGAGCAACTAGGCCCGTGAGCCACAACTACTGAGCCTGCGCGTCTGGAGCCTGTGCTCTGCAACAAGAGAGGCCGCGATGGTGAGAGGCCCGCGCACCGCGATGAAGAGTGGCCCCCGCTTGCTGCAACTAGAGAAAGCCCTCTCACAGAAACGAAGACCTGACACAGCCAAAAATAAATAAATAAATAAATTAATTAAATTAAAAAAAAAAGCAAGTTAGAGCTCTTAAAAAAAAAAAAGAAAAGAAAAGAAAAAAAAGGAACATAAATTGGAGAAATTGGAAACCTCATGCACTACTGGTACAAATGTAAAAATGATGCAGCTGCTGTGGCAAACACTTTGGCAGTTTCTTAAAAGGATGAACATAGAACTATCATATGACCCAGCAATTTCAGTCCTAGGTAAAATACCCCAAAGAATTTAAAGCAGGGACTTGAACAGATACTTGTACAACAATGTTCATAAGAGTGTTATTGACAGTAGGCAAAAGGTGAGAACTACCCAAGTGTCCATCAACAGATGAATGGCTAAACACATATGGTATATACATAAAATGGAATATTGCTCAGCCATAAAAAGAATTGAAATTTGATATATACTAC
Source organism: Balaenoptera acutorostrata (assembly GCF_949987535.1). Lineage (NCBI taxonomy): Eukaryota > Metazoa > Chordata > Mammalia > Artiodactyla > Balaenopteridae > Balaenoptera > Balaenoptera acutorostrata. The sequence goes on along the minus strand of NC_080064.1, from coordinate 79,537,014 downwards.
AACATGGATGAAACTTGAAAACATTATGATTAATGAAATAAGCCAGACACAGAAGGACATCTATTGTATGATTCCACTTATGAGGTACTTAGAATGGGCAAATTCACAGAGATAGTATTATTGGAGGTTACTAATAACCTCTAATAGGTTAGGCAGAAAGGAGAAGTTAGTTATTGTTTAATGAGTAGAGAGTAGTTTTTGGAGGGGGGATGATTAAAAACTCTTGGGTGTAGATAGTGGATGGTTATACAACATTGTGAATGAATTTAACTCCACCCAACTGTATACTTACAAATTGTTAAAATGATGAATAATACATTACGTATATTTTACCACAATAAATAAATTGACTGTAAGTATAAACAGTATTTCTTTCGTATTCAATCATTTGACACATTCTTATTGAATATTAGAGAGTATTAGTGTTAGGCACTTACAGAAAGAAAGATGAATCAGACATAATGTATTCGCTTCCTATTGCTGTTGTAACAAATTGCCACAAACTTAGTGGCTTAAAGCAACATACATTTATTATCTTACAGTTCTGTAGGTCAGAAATTCAAAATGAGTCTCACCGGGAAAAAAATCAAGGTACAGCAGAGCTGTGTTCCTTCTGAAGGCTCTAGTGGAGAACCAGTTTCCTTGCTGTTTCCAACTTTTGGAGGCTGCCTGTGTTCCTTGGCTTATGGCTCCCCTTCCAGCTTCAATGAAAAGCAATTGCAGCACTTCAACCCTGCTTTTATTATCACACCTTCTCTGTCTCTGACTGTCCTGCCTCCCTCTTTCATTTATGTGGATCCTTGTGATTACATTGGGCCCATCTAGGTGATCCAGATAATCTCCCCATCTCTACAGCTGATTAGCTACCTTAGTTCCATGTGCAACTTTAATTCTCCCTTTCCATGTAGCCTATCATATTCATAGATTACAGGGGTTGGGACTGGGATTGTCATCTTTGGGGGGTCATTATTCTGCTCACTGTACATACCTTCCTGACTTCAAAGATTAGCAGGGGAGATACAACAATAAAATAAGTCATGAATGGTGCAGCTGAAGTGTTCTGAATTTAGGGTGAGAAAGATTATTTTTAGGGTGAGAAAGATTATTCCAGCTGAGAGAGAGAATCTATAAAGTCTTCTTAGAGACTATATAGAAATAATACGAGGGTGCCCTGTATGTCAAGGACTTTGGGGTTCTCACAGGTTCGTGGCATATGTGAGCCACATTCCACATCTAATGGCCAGGCAGGATGATAAGAAAGCAGCCGATCAGTCAATGCCTGAGAGTGATGCACAGTGGCTACCCAGCGGCAGGATTCAGGTGGGTCAGCTGGGGCACAGGACAGCTGTGTTGCTGCTGCTTGACAAGCAAGGCTGCCGGGGCCATTAAGTCTCAGTGTGATCCACAAATGACTCTTGCCCATGGGACCTGCTGGTAAACCAGAAACTCAGAGAAATGTGAATTCTGGCACTAGCATCAAAAGTAAGTGTGAGACAGACCTAGAGAACAGACTTGTGGTTGCCAAGGGGGAGAGGGTGGGGGAGGGATGGAGTGGGAGTTTGGGATCAACAGATGCAAACTATTTTATACAGAATGGATAAATAACAAGGTCCTGCTATATAGCACAGAGAACTATATTCAATATCCTGTGATAAATCATAATGGAAAAGAATATTTTACAAAATGTATATATATGTATAACTGAATCGCTTTTCTGTACAGCAGAAATTAACACAACATTGTAAATCTATACTTTAATTTAAAAAAAATATGGCTAGGTTAAGTGGGCCAATCTAACCAAATGCTTATATATCTCAAAAAAAAAAAATCAATGTGAGATACCTAGAAATAAATGGGCAGCCTGGCCCTGTGATTCTCTTACACACAGTGTGGCTACAATTTGGGTTGCATACCAGTGTTTGCATTTGCTCTGGATTAGCCAAGAAGTGACCTCACCAGCATTTTCATATAAATGGCTGCTAATAGAAGTCAGCAAGACCCACTGTATCTTTCGATGTAAGATTTTTCTTAAAAATGACATCTTTGTATCCTCACAGTAGCACCCAAAAAGCACTTTAAGCTCACAGGGAGGTGGGCTGGGAAACACTTCTCTCCAGGTGCAAAAGTGATGCATTCTGTGCCCCCAGGACACAGCATCACAGAACAACTCTACTAAACATCCAGGCATATCCAGCAGTGGCCACTACAGGATCCCTCCCCAACCAGTGTGCTTCGGTTTTGTCCTCCATGTTTGTCAGGGAATAAATTAATCCACCGGAGGCATAATATGTGCTCAATAAATGTTTAATAAATGCATGAAATGGGAATAAGCAAGTGACTTCAAGTTCCTAAAATTCTTTTTTTTTTTTTTTTTTTTAAAGGATTTTCTTATTTATTTATTTATTTATTTTATTTTTGGCTGTGTTGGGTCTTCGGTTCCTGCGAGGGCTTTCTCCAGTTGCGGCAAGCGGGGGCCACTCTTCATCGCGGTGCGGGGACCGCTCTTCATCGCGGTGCGCGGGCCTTTCTCTATCGCGGCCCCTCCCGTCGCGGGGCACAGGCTCCAGATGCGCAGGCTCAGCAGCCGTGGCTCACGGGCCCAGCTGCTCCGTGGCATGTGGGATCTTCCCAGGCCAGGGCTCGAACCCGTGTCCCCTGCATTGGCAGGCAGATTCTCAACCACTGCGCCACCAGGGAAGCCCCAAGTTCCTAAAATTCTTAACCCAGATCTAGGTTGTGGTTCTGAAGGATCACACCTCTGTGATCACGCCTGTTTCCTTGCAATGACCTCATGTCTACACACATCTTTGTTTAGTCAGTTTAACAGACTTGTTGCCAGTCTGTGTGAACTCTAATTAGAAAATCACATTTAAGGATATTAGAAAAAAACGTATTTAAAGTTTGTCTTGTAAAAACAAGAAATATCTTCATTAGCATCTTTGCCTTGGTTAAAGGAAAACACTGCTGGACCTCTGCAGCCTTGCTTGTGTCCTACCTCCAAGGGCACATCTGAGCCACCAGATGAAGCTGGCTGCCCAGAGCCCGGGAGTTGGTGCCCTTTCTCTCCTCTACTCAACGACATCAAGGAATAATAATAACCTGTTTCACCTGTGTGGCTCAAGGTCTGCAAGGCCCAAAGTATTTCACTCTTTACCCTGAGAGGATGTTTGGGAGAGTTGCTTGTGAATCTCTAGACACAGCCAAGGTGCCACCCCAGCCTCATGATCCCCTTATAAATGGAATGTATTCAAGGATGCGTGAAGTCCTCAGGAAATCAGATGCCCCATCTTTGTTTAGGTCTGGCATAACCTTTTATGTCACTTTCTCCTTATTTTTTTCTTCTATCTCCTTCCTTCCATGTATTTATTAATTCAACAACTATTATTGAGCACCTACAATGTGCAAGGGGCTGATTAGGAACTGAAGATTCAGCTGGGAATAAGGTAAAGTGGTCTTTGCTTTCATGGATTTTATGTACTAGTGAGAGGGTAGGGTCATGAACAAGGGAACTGATTAATTAATGAAATATCCTCAGATTATAGGTATTAGGAAGGCAGTAAAGAGGGTGCTGTGATAGAGAATCATGTGAGGAAAGTGTGTTCTTTCTTATGTACTGAAATGTGTGTAAATGGGCAATTGTCTGCAAGTGTGTGAATAACACTTTTTTTTTTTTTTTTTTTTTTGTGTGGCAGCTCCTAGAGGAGAAAGCTTAGGTTAGTCTTCCTGGTAAAGGAGGAAAATGAAAACTTAAAATGCCAAGGCAATTTATCTTGTGAGGAACTCAGAGAGTAAGCGACATCCATCTTGTTTATCATAGTGTGTCCAGTGTACAGCAGCATGCTGGCATACAGAAAATGCTCCAAAAGTAATAATTGATGGAAAAACCAACCGACCCTGCAGAACATATGTTTATAAGACCAGTTCTTTCTTTTGTCCTAGGTAGAAGAAAGTCCAGCAGTCTTCAGTGATTTCCAGACACCTTTCCATACATGGCAGACTTTGATCACTTTAGGCAGGACCTTCTGGGAAGGCACTTAGTAAAAAGTGCAACAGGTTCAGGGGTGCATGGAGAACTTTCTTCACAGCCTCATACAGGAGTCAAACCATAGGAGGACACCTCCTGGAATTATCAAGACATTGATGCTGGCTGATTGGATGTTTGGGTAAGGATTATCTCTTGGGACCAGATTGCTATTTACCAGAAGAAAATGAACACTCTTGGCTTAACCTGGGAAGGGTTCATTAGGAAAACACAATCATAGCATTTACCCTCTAGTAATTTATTTAATTGTGCACACATCAGTCTCTCACTCCAATAGACCATAAACTTCTCTTGTGGCAACCTAAAAAATCTGACAGGAAGAAGGGGTCAAATCTTGTCTTGAAGCTGTATTTTCATAATAAGCATGTGTTTTGAGATTACAGGTTTTACATGAATAAAAATAGCATTTTCACTCTTTTCATTAGATTTCACACTGTTTTTCGCTATCATCATCATCATGTTACTGGGTGGCTTTGAGGAGGCTGCCAAAGATTATGGTCCGGCCAACTCCTGCTGCCCCCTACATGTAATTTTATTTATTTATTTATTTATTTATTGTTGGCTGTGTTGGGTCTTCGTTGCTGCATGCGGGCTTTCTCTAATTGTGGAGAGTGGGGGCTACTCTTTGTTGCGGTGCGCGGGCTTCTCATCGCGATGGCTTCTCTTGTTGCAGAGCATGGGCTCTAGGCGCCCAGGCTTCAGTAGTTGTGGCTCATGGGCTCTAGAGCACAGGCTCAGTAGTTGTGGTACACAGGCTTAGTTGCTCCGCAACATGTGGGATCTTCCTGGACCAGGGCTCGAACCCGTGTCCCCTGCATTGGCAAGGGGATTCTTAAGCACTGCGCCACCAGGGAAGCCCCCCACCAGTCTTTTTCTTGTTGATTTCTTAAATCTCCAATGTTTAGCATATAGTAAATAATTGTTGCATTGAGCTTAAACACTGAGAGTAAAGAAGTAATTTAAAAAAAAAAAAACATAGTTATACAAGTGTTAATCTTATTCCCCAATACTTGTATTTTGAATGTGTTTCCCATCATCAGTTATTTTTGGCATTCCCAATGTGATCTACAAGAAGCTGCAACAGGATAATCATACTGAATTCAAAAAAATTCATCTTCATGCCGTCTCCAATAGGGTGTACTGGAGACCACAGGGGAGAGTAGAGAGGCATATTGTCTTAGAATATTTAAATATTCATTTAAGTGTGTGAACAACAAAGATACCCTACCGGCTGGGTGTACGTCAGACATTTATACCTACTGTCCCAACCCTCCCTCTCCCACCCAAACCGATTGACCCCCCGAAAGCCCCCCAAGACCGGGGAATCTCTAGAGATAAACTGTCATGAAAGCCCCATAATCTTTCCTTCCCCAGGACGTGGCATTAGAGAAGTGATCTCAGCTAAAACGATTATTGCTGGGCTACTGCCAACAGAGAATATTGTATTCCCAGCTTAATAATAATAGAAAAAGAAAATGTAAGTTGAATCCAAATGAAATATAATTCTATCTGCTTTTTATGCAAGTGATTTTGGTGGACAGAGAAGAGGGGCTCTGCTGAGAGCAAATTAAATGAGTCCTGGGATACATCACAGTGGCTTTTAGGGTGGTGAGGAGGGTGGGCTGGAGAGGGAGGAAAGGTCACACCCCCTCCTCAAAGGCAAGTCTCTGAATGTCTGAAAAGAGAGGGAGGTGAGGGTGGATTGAAGCCCTGCCTTACTGATATTCCTCCCCAGAAGAGTGTTCTTCCCTTGGAAAATCACTGCTATAAGCAATGGGGAGTCACAGAAGATTCTTGAGTAGGTGGGTGGCAGGACCAAAGTAGCATTTGGGAAGCTGAATAAATGTTTGTTGAATGAATGAATGATTCAGATTAAGGGCAAGATAGAGACACGAATTTGGCTACTTCTGAATATGGATTTTAATAAAGGATTTAGAAAGAAGGATTAGAAAACAATATCCAATCAATACCATAATTATAGTTTTAGGTTATTTGTAGCTTTCTATCTGCTTATTCTTAGGTTAATATAACAAAGGTGTTAAAACAGATCTGACTTGTGGATGTGATAAAATGCAGCTCTACTTTTGTTTTTACTGATGACGTTTATTTTGTGTGGCACTCTTTTCCTGTCCTGGATAAACACGATTCACCCATAGGTAATAGACTGTCAGTCCTGTGGTCATTTTAAGTCACAAACATGTCCTAAGACACATTAGAACACACAGCTCTGGGAATAATTAAAACCCTGAATTCTGTTTAATGTCAAATCTTGCTTTCCCTGGCCCACATTTGGCTGGCAGCCCACCTTTCCCCTTTATTTCTCTTTTCTTTCTTCTCCTTCCTCATTAGGCATACTCCTAGGGTTGGAACACAGAGAAAGGGAAGATGGGAGCAGGAAAGGATCTTACTTCTGCTGTATCTGCCGTTCCTTGGCTTTGTGCTGAGTTGGGCTCATGTTGAAAGCTGACATTCTCTTGAGGGCGCTTTCGGATTCTCTGGAGATGTGTTTGTTGATGCCCCTTTTTCAGCTGGCTGCTCACCCTCTTCTCTGAGGACCCACCCACACACTGCTGAGGTCTCATTGCCCTTTCTAGGTGGTGGTCCTTTAGGGGGATCCTAACACAGCCTCAGGATGGCAGACTCTTGATCCTGGGGACTCTGCACTGGGAAAACACTTGTACTACTGCTGGAGGAGGTTGAAGTAATTTCCCAGACAAAGTGGCTAGTTGCCTTGACGCCATCATCCCCAACACACTTTCTCTCCTACCCTTCATGTTTCCTGGGGCAGAAGCTAGCCCTCAGCTCACTGTGTCTCCCAAACTTCAGACAACACCTGCCAGACTCTCAAAGTGGCCATGGTGAACTCCTCCAAGGCTTGACCTCCTTTATTTCCTCAGGGGATGAGAGGTTTTGAGGTTCTTAGGACAAATTTCTCCAAAGAAATCCTTCTCTCTAGAATCTTTCCTCTTGCTTCCCATTC